>NC_081202.1:6870011-7178067 GCF_902713425.1 Acipenser ruthenus
ATACAGTCATTCATAACCCCTAAGGTCCTGGAAACAGGACTTCAATCCTGCCTAACGCGGATCTAACGATGAAACCAGGACACACCATTGACATAAACTTCCGAATCCTTACCACCGTAACCTGACGGGACAATAACACATTCGCACTAAGATAACAATATATAAAATTCAGACAATACAGACATGATACCCAACGGAGGACCTTCCTTCAAAGTTTCGAGGGACCTTCTCTACTTGACCCAGTAGATATCCAGATATCAATAGACCCACTAGATATCTATCTATCAACAGAGGACCGTCCCTTTACAAAAGACCAAATCCGGTCAAACATCTACGCCCCAAATCTAAAATCTGCAGGCGGAGGCATAATTCACCCATAGCGTTGCCTTGTCGGTCACGTCAACATGTACACAGTCAGACCCAGAGGTGACGAGGCGCCATTCGCATAGTCGCGATCAAATACGTTCCGGTTCGCCGAACACATGATTGGTCCCGTTCCCTTGTTAACGCCGGACATTGAGGTCCCCATTGGTGGATTATCCTCATAAATTTAAGGTCTACTCACCGCAGTCAATCGCAGGCTGATTCGGAGTCCCTTATCGACCTCGACTGGGAATTGATCCTTGGATTTCTCCTCGGTACCTTCCCTTCAATTTGGGTCGAGTTTGGGACCCTGCTCGCAGCGCCAAATTGTAATGGAAGTTTTCAAACACCCTTGAACCTAAGTATGGTAAGGGTTATTCTTCCCTTGTCCCTTATTCCAGCCTGCGTGTTGACTCAATGAGGAGACGCTGTAGTTCAATCAAAGACCTTTATTTTGAGTTTGCAAACTGGCGCGCTCAACAAAGTAACACAGACTCTGTTAGCAATAGGCAGAGACGCACACCAAGCTAATTTTAAATGCAGCTTATATAGTTTTCTGAAACATCATACAAGAAGGAAATTAAACAGTGTAACCATATAAGGATTGGTTTTAAGGCTTAAAGGAAGTAAAGGCCATTTAGGGCCGCAGTCACAAGAAAATTGATTCCATTTCTTAGAATCAGAAAAAACAGTCATAAGACAAATGCACGCTAGACACGACAGCTAAAATTAGTTTACTGGTTGCTCCTTGTTACCCACAAAGGTTGTTTACTTTAGATTCTCATTGGTTCGTCTGAATAGAGAGGTTAATAATAAGTCTCTGATTGGTTGTTGCTACTCCTGCCGGTGGGGGCAGTTCAGGCAGACTTTCTAGAAGCTTCTCAACAGTTACATGTGGCGCTGTGCCAAAAGGAAACTTATGTCTGTCATACCTCTAAAAGTATATAAAATATAAAAGAGAAATAAACATGCACAAACTACCCTTTCTATCTTATTTCAGTTCCCAGTATCCTAGAGATACCGGGCAGGGCTAGTTCTTACCCTCATTGTTCCATCTATAAGCTCTTTGTACTGTTAATGCTGTGTCTAGCTTTATTGAGTTATTTAATGCCATTTAGGCAATACCTTATAAGAAAATAATCCACTACAAACAATACAAAAATGTACCTCTAAAGCAAACTCCTTCGAAATATCTTTTTAACTTCATAAAATCAGGACCATGAGAGATTAGATGTTGTGGGGTATGTGGATGCTAAGTATACACTTTATATTTAAGATTACCTTTAATATTGTTTAAAAAAATAACATCACTGTTATTTAAAATGAATGCATTTGCAACTACCTGAATGTGTGTTGTACCTCAGGACTAAGATAAATTATATATCTCAATAGACTTATCCTGGTGAGCGAATAAAACAGAATAAAATCATCCTACAAGAATAGCTGTGTGGAAGTTATATAGGCATCAAAACATAGTCCATCTCCAGTACGGCTCAATCAATGACCAACTGTCTAATAAAAGTTATCACCTGCAACTTCTTTGTGCCTTTCAGCTAGATAAAACCATTATTTGAAAAAAAAGGTTTTATTACCAAGAAAATGATCTGTCCAAGATCGCCCATAGGTCTGAGGTACATGACATCATACTGATCACAGCGATGAGGGATCACAACCTGAGAGCCTATACGTCCTGAAATTTACAAACTGTTTATTGCTTAAATAAAACACAAACTGTCATGTATGTCAAAAACAAATTACAGGTGCCAGTATCATGGAAAGTTATGTTTTATCATGTTTTCTATTAAAGCTTGTGACTCATAGTGAACGACTTGTTGAATAGATTTGAAAATGTATATAGACCTTAGGAAAGAAACACACACAATTGCAGGGTATTTTGACGAAGTATTTGGGCTCAGTTAGCGAGGTGAGGTCCAGAAACACTCTATTAATTAAGATTAAATACATGTAATTTAATCCCAGTATACCTATGCTAGTCCCAAACACATAACACCACCCAGAATAAGAAATCCACCCATCCAGTTTGCACTGTTAAACAACCTACCAAGCCGATTAACCACGTATCTGCCAAGGAACCCAGTGGCTCCAAACACTGTTGCGGCTATCCCACTAAAGGAAGAGCGCCCCCCTTTTCCACGAGGGGTAACTGCACTGTGGATCTTTCTCTGTTGGATGACAACAGAAATTGCTGGTGTAACTGACGGGGGCTCTGCACCTGAAAAATGTAAAATAACAGAATGTATATGTGAACAAGTCTGTTTAATACAGCACGTGTAAACATTCTTCCAAATACACTATTTACAAATCATTCCGTGTCTGGAATCTACTCACTAGAGCCAAGTACAATTCATACAGTTACGTTTACAACACCATTGTCATTTACAATAAATACGTGCATTATGCAATCAGCATTATGTAAACTAGTTCACATACTATTTGTGAACGGTTGTTTGGTATAGACATCCGCTTTATTTATTTCTTGTAGGTCACACAACGGACAGGGGGTCACATTAGCTGGCTAGCCTGGTCTTGTTGTTTAAAGACTGGTAGCATTCCCGAGTCAAGCACAGCCCCTAATTTACAACTGCACCCCTCGCCCGTGTGGTTCCCTGGTACAGCTCGGACTCACTTACAGGAAAGCCTGGGAACGACATTCATAGGACGGCACCGAAGAACCACCGCCGCCATCTTTCTCCCCGTCTGTCCTACAATCCGCTGTGAACTACGGTGGCCACGCAGAGACAAAAGCAAAACAGTCCCGAAAGCGCAAGCGAGGTGTCAAGAAGAATGACGGCTGGCTGTGTAACTCAAGCACGATTCACCAGTAATGTAGGACTAGGGGTATGAAATATACAGTGATATATATTTATAGACGGACAACGTCTATATCTTTATCTGACATAGTATGTCACACAAGGGTTAAAGTGAAGAGTGCGTTAGATTTTGCCCAGGAGATTATGTCACACTGAAATTAATGCTGAAGTTTCCAGCTGAAATGGTTTACTATGAGATATTAGCAGTAGCAATAGCTAATTATACAGTAATAACAATAACAAGTTACAATAATTACAGCGATAGTATTTTTTGGTGTATGGGGGTACTGAAAATAAACAACATGCATACTATGGTACAAAGTAGAAAAAAACAAATTGAGATTTTAATCAAACTAGAAATACTAAAAGAAACTTCAATGTCTTAAAAAATTTCAATGTCTGCTTGAGGTTTTGTATGAAACGTGGCTGTGAAACGTCAACAACCAATTAAACAGAATACACGAGACAAACCAAATTAGAAATGTCCCAGCTGGTAAAGAGAAAAAAAAAAAAAAAAATCTCTCTGATCGCCCACGTGCCCGGCCAGATGCTCTTGTAAATCTATAGGTAGGTAGATACATAGGATTTCCATGTATAACCAACCTGTGATCGTCATAATTAAAAACAATTCACACGAAGAATAACATTGCAGAAATTCCAGTGTAGGGTATTAACGCAGAACTGTACAGTTAAGGTACTGTAGTCATCGCACACATTTAGATTTTTAATGTGCGGGAGTGAAAACAAAATGGCTTTTCACAAATATAATAATATAGCCATGATTATGAATAGTAGCGGCCATGGGTAGCAGTTCTTACACATTCTTTAGGGTAATGCACATACATACGTTTTGAGGAATGCATGTGTGATGTATTACATTAGGTTAATATGTATTATCAAAATTAAATGTATCATTTATTAAAGGCCAATGCCAGCGAACAGTGTTTCTGATTTGAGCCTTTGTGGTGTTTGCGGAAACTGTACCATGCCGTCTTGGGCCAACATGATTTGGAATCACAATAAAAGTGAATGGCTAGAGATTCAACTTGAATGCATTATTTGTGAAAAACAAACGATTTTGTATTATGTGATAATTATATGGCCTTTTATTAAAGAAATACAGCTAGAATGTTAAGATAAAATAAAAACTAAAAAAATGGTTACAGATCTGAAATACATGGTTGATCTGTATGGGAAAGATTTAAGAAGATAAAGTTCTAAAGACCTTGATCTGTAAAAAAAAAATAAAAAAAAATCTGTTTGGATTTTTTTTTAACAGATTTTTTTTCTTTCTTATGTAATGCATTCTATGGCAAATACCCTGTATTGAAATAAACGTTTACAATTCACTATTTGTACATCTTATAAAGCAACAATTAAATACCACTGTATATTTATTTTAGTTTGCATGTTCTAATACTTCAAGGCACAAACTATCATCAAAATATTTTCATTAAAGAACAATAATATAATACATCTGTACATTTATTACTATTGCCAAGTAACTTTTTCTTTTTTCATTTAAAAAAGAAAGTAAAATGTTACCTTCAAAGGAGCGATGACTAATATTTTAAAATCTAATTTCCTACCTCTTATGAGCTGTAGCATCACTATCACTGCTCAGAATGGTGGGACCTTTTTTACCCATTTGAAATTATAAGAAACAAAGTCAAGTAGACAGATGTTTAGGCCGATGCGATCACCAGTGTTATTTTGGGGATTTGTTAGTTATAATGTTTCTCTACTTAGCAATCAGGCCTCATAACTTCATTGTACATAATCCTGACTTCATTGTAGAAAAGGAGGAAATCACCGTAAAACATGTTTTTAAGCTACGCCTGCAGCTGTGTGTATTATACTTTCACTGTACACATAATACACACAACTGCACAGTGCATATCACATCTCATTTCATACCACTACATAAATAAATAAATAAATAAATAAATAAATAAATAAATAAATAGATCGATTCTAACCCATAGAAACTGGCATTATAGTTTTGGCCCAGCCACTTGTTGCTTCAAATATTGCTCATTCATAATGACGAAGAACTCTTGATTTGTTGAAAAATTCCGCAATAATTTCAAATAAATGTCTTAATGTACAACTCTAAAAAAAAATGATAAAGCAGCTGTCTATAGAAAAGCCCTTAGTCCTTCTCAGCCTGCAGTTATTTCATATGGGCTTGGGTCTGTGTCCGGTTCTGAGAGCCGGGGTGTTGTCTGTGCTCCACTGGCTTGGGTTTGAGGGTGATTTTGATGGGTTTCTCTGTTTTGTGTTTGGCCGTGTCCTCCCACACCTCCTCCTCTGCAGAGGCTCCGATCGGTCGCAGTCTCTCCAAGGTTTCTTCCACATTTCCAGAAACTTCAGCTCGGTCACAACTCTTTTCATACCCCTTGTCAGCTAGGGAAAAACAGAAACCAAAAAATATACATTGTGACCAAAAAGGATTCAGACAATAATCAAAGTTTCCATCATTTTCCATTCACTACAGTTAAAAAGCAACAAGTTCATTCTCCCAAGCTGTAGCCTGCTACATTTCGCGTTTTAAAGTTATTACAGTTAAGAAGATATGTAAAAAAAAAAAAAAAAACTTAAGGCACACTGATCAAGACAAACTACAGCTGCAACTGAATATTGGGGTCGATTTGATAGTATAAGGGATAGTGTAAGAATGGTGTTGCTTCTCTATAGTAGCTGTATACTTTTTATAGTTTTCTATGCTTTAAACTTTTTTTAAAGGGGAAATGTACCTGTTTTGCTGTTTGTAGTCTTCTTGCAGCTTTGTTCCATGTTGCTGTCTATGACAGGGATGCCCTCGATGCACTTCCTCACAGAGCGTGTTTTGGGGCGGGTCTTGTGTAACCGTGCCTCCTGGATCCACTCGTGCTGCATGGCCTCATCCGGAGTCATGCGCTGTGCAGGATCCCACCTCCAAGCAACACAGCAAAGGAACCAATGAGTCCGGACAGAAATATACTTCCATTTGAATTTTGTCTGTGGTAAAGGTGCCTCTTTTGTCTATATGAAGGCTCACATTATTTATGTGCAAATTAGAATAAAACCAAACAGATCCAGGCTACAAAGTTTTAAAATAAATGCCCAATAATTGGCATTAGAAACCTAGAATAATCTCTTTTGTTCCAATCAATTGATTTTAAATATCTTAAATTCCAACAGCATATATCTTAATTTTTGAGAGGCTTCTGAGTTTGCAAACGCAACAAAAAAGAAGTTAAAGAAAACTCTCTAACTCCATTTGAGGGTGCAGGGCGAGGAAACCAGTTGCATAAACAGATTCTGGACGCAAACTCTGTACTTTGCGTTTTCCAACCCAGTGCTGTAACACAGCCAGGGCTGCTTGTATTGCCTTAAGTAGAATACAGTATCTCCATTACACCATAGCCCTCAACTCTGCTTGCTCCAGTAATGTAATGTATCAAATGGTGGACAGACAAGTAATGTAACCTGGGACTCACATTCACCTGCTACACTTACATTAGACAGCCTCTTAGGAAATCCAGAAATAGAGCATCATTGGTTTTCAGTACACTGGCAAGATCCTTTGAATTGGGACATCTTTTTTTCCCCTTACTGTTTGTAAAATTTCGAGGCGATCCCTTGGAATCTACATTAAACATACATGTACTGTTTTAACATTTCTTATTTGCTCATTGTTCTGACTATACTGTAATGATTATTACAGTAATATGTTGTGCTTTAAATCTTACATGGAGTCGGTAAGGGTATTCTCAAACAGTTGAGAATTTTAGCATGATATATTTAGCATTATATATTTGGAATACTAAGAAGAAAAATATATGTGGAAGTTAACATGGTGAATCAGGGGTCATTGTGCATTAAAATGTAAAAATATAACATAAAAAATGATATAACCTAATAACTGATTAATATGTAGATGTTTATAAATATAAATAGGTTATTTGATATTAACTAAGGATTAACAAAAAAGAAACATCATCTGTAAATATGATAATAAACGATAGTGCCCCTTGAAATTACAGTAAGCGTGACCTTTTTTCAGTAGCACTACTACTTACCAAAAAATAACCGTTTCCTAGACGCTGTCTGTATAAACTCAGTGGGTGGCAGTCCTAACACCTGAAATACATCACCACAGTTTAAGCATAGATCTCATCAGAAACTATTTGAAACACTAACTCCTATTCACCAGGACTTAAACTATAATAATGTTGTATTATCGAGCACTGGAAATGACAGAGATACAGATAATATACATCACAGCTTATTACAGTTTTACATATATATTAAGACCTGTTTATTCAATTACGATGAAACTTGCATAGAACATTTACCACAGGTTAATTAGAGTATCTCAATCTGAAGGTATATGTAGGGGCTGCCTGTCTGTCAATCCATTTTTCACACTAAATCAATAAATATGCTGCAATGAGAGATAATCAAAAATAACAGCCCTGCATTCAAATCAAATCATAAATGCTCAGATGGGGTTAGGGGGTGAGATCCACCTGGTATTTTGATCCTACCTCCATGATGCAAGCCATCTGCTCCACCTCGTTCTCCCCTGGAAAGAGAGGGCTGCCTGTGTAAAGCTCAGCCAGAATGCATCCCAGGCTCCACATGTCGATCGCCATGCTGTACGTGTGGCCCAGGATCACTTCTGGAGAGCGATAGAATCTGCTCTGGATGTAGGTGTACACTGCATCCACAGGAGCAAAGGAAAAGGGAAATGCCTCTACCAGTGGCTTTGCATCGTGGGGGCCCATAGTTACAGAGCTTTGACAAATGTGTTTTTTTTTCAAATTGTTTACCTGCACATCTTTAATTGACTTTGAAAGAAAAAAAAAAAAAAAAAAAAAAAATCCTGTTCATTTTACAAGCTAGAGCCAAACAACTAAGTAATATCATTCAAAGTCTCTTAAGCTGTTTGTTTCTCACTTTGTATCATTAATGTGGAATGTATCTCCTTTAAAAAAATAGGAGATACATATAAAAGTAAAAAAAAAAAAAACGCTTTGAAAATATGCCACAAATTTTATTTTTGTCATGCTGGTAGCATGTTATAGGAAGCGCCCAGGAGCTGTTAATGTCATCGTGTTCATCGCAGAGTTACTGTATAAGGGGAACAACCAACTTCAGCACCTGAAACCTATTCTTTTAGTTAAAAGAAACTTCACTTACTGTACAAAGCTGTTACTCACCTCTTTGTTGCTCATAGCAGCTTGATCCAAAGTCAACCACTTTGATAGTCCCTTGCCCTTTATGGGCTAGCAGAATATTCTCCTGTTAAAGATGAAACACTATGTTAAAAACAACATTGGAATCACTGATCAGCTAAAAGACAGTCTAACTAGGTTTTTCTGCTCAAAACCAATAGTTGTTAGTCTTACTACGGTATATCTCTGACAGCAATTGACAAGTTTCTTTGAAAATCTTTGTCCTTCATTTGCATCTTCTGGTTTTGTCAGCAGGTAAACAAAGCTAAACTTCATTTACTTCACCAGTTACCCGAACTTAAAGTACAGTGAATTGGTACAAAAGTAGAGTGTAATTCCGCTGCAATCAATGAAACTAGGATTCCTCACAGGTTTAAGGTCACAGTGGATGATGTTTTCTCTGTGGAGCATCTGCAAGCACTTCAGTAGCGAACAGGCAAAGCGGCGAAGGAGCTGCAGGCTAAATCCTTGGAAGTTGTTCTTCTTAATGAGTTCGTACAGGTTCAGTCTGTGAAGGAAGCTAGATGTTAGTAAATTATCTTTTATTGTAAGTATCAAGAATCATTGCAAATTAGCTTATGGCTGTTATGGATAATAAAGTTTTTTTTAAAAAAATGTTTTATTTATAATGATGTATGTAAATTAATAAATAAACAACAAAATAAATTACAAATACTAGAGAATGATATAAATTGGCACCGTTCATAAGTTCACAGGGCAAAGACATTGCTCCCTTCTTGTATATACATACACATTATAAAGGATGTCGTGCATTTTGTATTCCTTCCATAGCCTCAAAACAATGTACAATGAAACTTGGCAGGTAGAGTCAGCAACTGGTGGGCAACAAGATCAAAAGGCTTCCGTCGTAGAGATAACATTAAAACAGCAAAAAAGGCTGCATTTATACAGGCAACACTTGGAAGAGGTAGCATCCTTCAAATCCGTTATGAGTGGAAATTCATAATCACCTTGTATTACAGATATATTAAATGTTTTTTTTTTAAATGAGTGTGAGTTAAAAGCTCTTTCTAAATTATCTTCAATGGCAGTGAAATGGTTATGTACCGAGGGCTCTAGGTCAAATGGAATGGGTCCACAGTGGTAACACTTACATATACAAACTGGTACCATGGCACTGCCTATTACAATATGCTACTGTATCAGGACCTCTGTGAATTATTTGTTCTCAATCCACGATGATGCCTATCCTGGCAAAGCTGTAGTCTGTTAATGTCTCTGCAAGGGTAACTTCACTGGTATTTTTTCCAGGTTTTCTGTATGATGACATGCCAGATGCTCAAGAACATTTAAAGAAGTGATAACTACCCATTCCTTTTTTTTACGTCCATTTATTTGCAAAAAGCAGCATTACAACTGGTGTGTGTTTGAAGATCTTTTGGTTGTACCCTTTAATTCAGGATTGTTAGGAATAACAAAATGTATTTTATAGCATTGGTTCATTACCCCCTTTAACTTTCTGCTGCAGTATCCCTCTGTGGGAATAGTACCTCAGATGAACTCACTGGAAGGTTGTGCACTTCTGAACTAGAAGTGATGTTCTAACAGACCCAGCTCTCATTGAGATGAGGATGACTTATGATGCCCAGAGGAATGCACAAGTGCTGAGGCCAGCAGCAGATGTTTTTCATGTTTGTATCATCAAGATTCCCAGAACATCATCACTGGCCTCTCACTGGCTGGCTGGACACCCTTGTGAGAGAATACTGCACTGGAAACTATGAATAGAATTTGAAGTGAACAGTGGAGGTATTTAAATGTACCTGAAGGCATGGAAACAGTATTTTGGTGCTTATTCTTTACTGCTTGATATCATTTGGTTCCAAAGCTCAGGAGGTGTTCTCGTGTTAAGCCTACTTACCTGTCTGTTTTTTCACTATCTATTTATATGGGTTCAAAAATCAATTCACAAAAAGTCACCACAGGATTTGCCAAAAAATCACTGGGTATTAGAAGGGATAGCCTTTGTCAAACAGTGGGTTAAGCATTTTTTGTAGATTGAGAATTTATGTTCAGCATTGTCTGGGTTCCCCTAACTGCACCAGCATGATAAATCCAGCAGAGGGCGGCATAAGATCACATGTTAAGCTTTTTTTGTCCTTATTCTTCCACGGTGATGCTTAAATAGCTTTTTTTTTTTTTTTTTTTTTAAATGTTTTACATTTATTTCAGTTTTTGTAAGGCTTAACAAGCAGTTGCTTTTATATTAAAACATTGTGAGCTGTCCTTGGTTTTGTATTATAATGTCCACCCATATTATATATACAGGTAGTGAACAAAAAAATGGAAACACCTGGGTAAATGAGGGACACCAAGTATATTGAAAGCAAGGGCTTCCACACAGGTGTGGCTCATGCGTTAATTAAACAAATAACATCCCAGCATGCTTAGGGTCATGTATAAAAAAGCTGGACAGGCCTGGTTGCCTATAATTATGGCTAGCATGGCTGCAAGAGGAGACCTCAGTGACTTTGAAAGAGGGGTGATTGTTGGGGTACGTTTGGCAGGAGCTTCAGTGACCAAGACAGCTCAACTTGCTGATGTTTCACGAGCAACGGTGTCTAAGGTGATGTCGGCATGGAACTCTGAGGGAAGGACATCATCAGCAAAGGGCAACAGTGGACGGAAGCGCATACTCCAGGATCGTGATATCCGTGCATTAATTCGAAGTGCAAGGCAAAACAGGCGAGCAACTGCAGATGAATTGACTGCAAATTTCAACCTGGGGGCGTGAGCAGCCAGTTTCATCAAAAACGGTCTGCCAAAAACTCCACAGAGCGGGATACCATAGTGGCCCAATGCCCTATTAAGTGGCTTTACATTGGTGTTTCCATTTTTTTGTTCACTACCTGTATTTCAGCCATCAAAATATTGTTTTGTCTATGTGTGTATATCTTTAGTGTTTCCTTTCGACACAGCTGCTAGGAGAAGCCGTTTTCAATGCATTCACTGTGTGTAGCATTTTCAGATTATCAGTGCAGTAACAATCACGGCAGAGGCAGTGAGCTCACAACTGTGGGCAAAGATATAAAGCAGTTTTAAAACTGTTCAGATTATTTTTTTGGCTTACTTAACAGCCTAGAAAGGTTCCACACATTTTGAAATGCATTTAATCTCTTAAAAAACAAGAAACATCATTTAAATAACTCACAAGTTCAATCTTTGTGAATTAGGCCCATTCTTTTAATATCTAAAGTAGAACACTGCCAGTACTCCAGCAAGTTGATGTTGGTGAACTATGTGTGGCCTGTGAGTGGCTAGTACTGAGAGAAATTACAGAACCTTGTATTTGCTATTTCAAAGACACTTGAAGTATATATTTTTTATGACAATCTTGACTGTTTACCAACCTTTGATAACCATAAAAACTTTAATAGGTCTGTACAAACTGGAGAATGTGCTGTTACAAAAATCTGGTTTACACTGGTCCATTCAAGATCAGTGACGTAAGTCTGAACAGCCATCCTTTATTTACATTACAGCATCAAGTGTAATGGTTATACTGCAGCATGTAACTGGAATCTTCACACCCCTAGGAAGCCAAGGAAAGAGATACGGCCCTAATTAAGGTATTAACTAAGGTATTCAGTAACTGTAATGAAATACTTTGCTGCAATATACCCTGTTGTATAAAAGTCAACCAGGTTCCTGGAGGTACAACAGTAGAGGCCCTTGCTTGTTAATGCTGATAGCAATCTCAGTGCAGGACATTCCCGATCAACTGAAAGGAACCCTCAGTGGACATCACAATCTGATTGGTCTGCTCACACACAATTTGATTCCAAGCCTTCCAAAACCAAAAAAAATTGCATTTCTTAGGAGCTGTGAGTAATGGTATACTGATGTTTCCCACACTTAATATCACTTTCTCTGCTGCCCTTAGCGCTGTGCAGCTACATTGTACAGGTATAAAACAACTCTTAAAGTTAAGAAACCTCATTAGAAATAAAATGCTGAACTAAAACAATAATACTGGAGTTGTCTGTTTGTATGTACCTTATATTGGGATTTCTCAAAAACAAAATTGAAAAATTGTTTCTAGGTATCAATTAAGCTCCAACGTTATAGCTGCAAGTAGACCATGTGACCTACCGCACAGGAAGTTACTGGGTACAGTGCCAGGAAGCTGCCGTAGCATTACCTTGTTAGTGGGGCTTGCGAAGCAAGAGTCCCCACTTTAAATCTTCTTCTTCTTCTTCTTCTTCTTTGGCACGCTACTCCTCTTACACCGTTTAAGCTAGAAACGCCGTTCAAACTTTAAAACGTGTAGACCGGTCTGGAATAGTGTGCTTGTATACAACTTTTTGATATATTTTATACTTTTTAAACTATTAAGCTTTTTGTCCTTTTTTTGTCCATCATTCACTTTAATGGGACTTTTTCAACATTCTAAAGCTCCCCATTGTTTAAAAACTCCCAGACTGCCAGCATTCTATTTACTGTAAATGATGTAACTTTTGACACAAATCAGCTACTTTGACCACTTTCCCAACAAGACAAAAAGTTAGAACATATGGAATCTTCCTCTACTTCTCTGTTATTCAAATCTGAAATCAAAACAGAAATAGCTTTTACCAATCAAGAGGTACAGCTGTTTTAGTAACCGCATCAACTAAATTTTCTCTAACTTTTTATAAACAACTGAAATTTGGACCACTTTCCCAACAAGTTAGACAAAAAGTTAGAGCATATGGAATCTTCCTCTACTTCTCTGATATTCAAATATGAAATCAAAACAGGAATGGTGTCTACCAATCAAGAGGTACAGCTGTTTTAGTAACCGCATCAACTTCTTCCAGTAGGCTACTTCCCACTGTTGAATTAACTGTCATAGAACTTTGAGAAATTTCAAATTATAGCACATTCTAAGCATGAGACAATTAGTAAACAATGTGACTTTTGACACAAATCAGCTACTTTGACCACTTTCCCAATAAAGCAAGCCCCACAGCTTTACTTGTAAAGTTACCATCTAGTTACATTTAGTTTTTTCATAGCGTACACAGTTTTGTTTCTTTTGGTAAATCTTGCGCTTTGTGAATGCAGAATGTGGCTCTCTGAAAGCTGAGTTTGTGTAGTTTGCTATGTCTTTGACCGCAGTGCATCTCTAGCACAGATTTAAAAGGATGTTAGTACAGTAGCAGGGCACTCACCCTAAAAGCTCAAAGGAAATGCAGAGATGATTACGGAAGTGGAAGTATTCCTTCATGTGTATAACATTGTGGCTGTTTTCTTTGTCTTTCCTCCGGAGGGCATCAAGTATTTTCACTTCTACCAAGGCTTGGTGGTGGAATCTGCAGGTTTAAAACAGACAGTGAAGAACAGAACACTAACACAAACAACAACCTACCTGGTGAAGCTATACTCACAGGCTTTGGTTAGATTAACAATTCTTATAACAGGTTAACAGAAGTCCTTTCAAATATAAGGGTACTAGAATTACTGGTGCAAAGTCACAGTTTATCTGCTTAATACTGTAGTGTGTGAATGGAAAAGGAATGCCAGAGTAAGCAGCAGTTATTTCTGTTGTGATTTTTCTGTTTAAATGTCAGCTGGGGAAGGCGCAGGACAACGTGTCAGACTCAACCCTTGGGGTTTCGGTGATGGACAGACTGTATTGCATAGTACTGTACGCTTACAATGACACAGGCGAGCACTGGATGAAAGGTTTGTCCACTTGATTTAGTTTCTTTCAAGTTTTACTTCACATTTTGCAATTAGCAGCCATTTAAACGAGAGAATACATGGGATGTGGTGAAACTAACCAAACGTAATGAATACAGCACATATCAGGTGGCTTTCCTTTCATGCCTGGGTTCGAACCCAGCTCAGGTCACAAAAGAAATTAATTTGGTGGTCCCAACATAGCCCCCAGTCCACATCATTAAAAGACGGCAAACAATTATTAGGCACAACTGTCAGTTTAAGACTAGATGTTTGATGTCAGGATTTAGTTGCGCTCACAGAGCTGTGACAGGAAGCTTACAAGTACAAGTAATGTCTTGAGCAGTTCAGCATGCTGTAGAATTATAGGTACTAATGGCATTTAGTTGACGTTTGGAGAAATCACATCACAAATTAATTAGTTCTCAAGACTGCAAATAGTCCATCATTTTTGCCTTGAACTGTCCTCACTCCGGCCCTATCTTCAAGGAAAAAACATTGTATAGATTTGTATTATGCTACAGGTATTAAGAATCATAATATGTAGAAGCACCTCTTTTTGTTCCGAATTATTTTCAAAGCAACAAGCTCGTTGGTATTATGGTCCAAGCATTTCACAACATGTCCGAATGAGCCTTTCCCAATTACTTCCAGCACTTCAAAGCGGTATCCAATATGGTCGTGTAGCACCTACAATAAATAAACACTGTCAACAGAATAATAAATAGTAGAATCCATATCAAACAACCTTCCAGATGAACCAGATCACAACATTACTTCAATGTGTTGGTGAAACCCATGAAACCTTTCTCCAACCTTTCTAAAGATTGTTTTTTTTATATCTGTGGATCTATGGATTCAATACATGTTTCCAGGCTATTGTTAACAAAGCCAATAACTGCCTTGGAGAATTCCATACATTTGACCTGTTTTGTCAATACAACCCAGTGTTTAAAAACACCCTGCAGCCTGAAAGAAAGCTTGCTAACTTTTACATCCTCTAAAGTCAAGCATGTGATGAATAATAAACAGACTAGAGCCAGTTGTAGTTGCAGTTTCTCCGTGCTGTGTGGCCAGGGCTGTCATTCATTTATTAACCTGCTCTGTATAAACATGAACTATCCCGCCTAACCACCCTGTGCCTACAGCCCCCCTTCGCAGTTACTGTACAAGTCCCCACATGCCTGGGTGGCACTCCACCTACCTACCTTGAGGTAACTGCCATGCTCGTCATCGTACCCACAGTTATGCTGCTCTCCGTGAACCCCCTCAATCTTGTTGGAATCCAGCCCGAGAAACCACAGCTCAGAGTAGTCCATTATCTCCTCCTGCTCGTACTGTGTGAGCCGGTTTCGAAAATGCTTCAGCGCTTCTAAAGAAGGGCCAGAGCACAGGACACGGTGTCACATACTAGTCTATGGTTCCCACTGGAAGTCCCATAACAGGACACAGTGTCACATACCAGTCTACGGTTCCCACTGGAAGTCCCATAACAGGACACAGTGTCACATACCAGTCTAAGGTTCCCACTGGAAGTCACATAACAGTTCTATCTCCCTTCAGGCTGCACACCTTTGGACCATAGCAGGGAAAAAAAAAAAAAAACTTACTATACCTGCTGCTTGCAGTTAAGAGATTTTTTTGTTTCCACGTATTAAGGTTTATCATCTTGGGAAACAGACAGGATCCCAAGATCACTAAAATGTAACTCTGTTCTTAAATTATTTATGCAGATGTTTTATTACAGTGAAAATCTAATAGGATTACATTTGTACATAAAGCAGTTGATTCAGTAAATCAATTGTTGAACACATAATCCAATGGCTGTGTGGTCCAGTGGTTAAAGAAAAGGGCTTGTAACCAGGAAGTCCCCGATTCAAATCCCACCTAAGCCACTGACTCATTGTGTGACCTTGAGCAAGTCACTTAACCTCCTTGTGCTCCGTCTTTCGGGTGAGATGTAGTTGTAAGTGACTCTGCAGCTGATGAATAGTTCACACACCCTAGTCTCTGTAAGTTGCCTTGGATAAAGGCTTCTGCTAAATAAACAAATGATAATAATGATAATAATGTTTTCAAAATAAGTACAAAAAGTACCAAAAACCATTTCTGTTTTGTACATTAGCACTTTCTCCAGATGGAGCTGTATTTTGTATTTATGTTTGTTTTGTATTGGTGAGTTAAGGTACAGTACCTCACTGCTGGCAGCTTATCCTTCAGTTTAAATAGATAAACATTACCATTCATCAACGTTACCAAGGATGCAAAATATATCTTCTGTGGTTAAACTCAAGGTGCGCTTCAGGGGAACTGACACAATTTGATCACAGTAAGAGCTTTACACTGATTTGATAAAGCAATGGATTTCGTACTGTGTGAATAGCAAATAGGGGAGTGCAATTTTTTATTACGATATGAAGTTGCTTAAATCAACCAACAATTATATGAAGCATTTTTCTCTATTTAAAAATAGAAATATTATAGACCTCCATAACTTTGAATATTTAATGATACAAACCTTTTTTTTTTTAAATAGGTTTGATGGACATTTTAAACCACAGTCTACATTTCAATAATATTCACATGAATAGATAGATAGATAGATAGAACAGTCTGTTACAGATGCAGAAATAGCTGGGACAGATGCTGGGACAAAAGGTTATCATTAGCTGTTATTCCAAGTGTTCTGGAAGTTGGCATTAGCAGCATATTATCAAACTCAATTAGAAAACTGTGTATCATATATAATGATGGGTTGGGAAGTGGAGATTTAAATTAAGACACCGTAATTAAAACATTAAACAAGATTTGTATAAAGACAGGTGACTTTCATAGTAGCTAAGTAATGCTTGACTGAAATGTTCTGCATTTGCATTTCATGCATGGTGTGCTTCACACTGATTTCTATATGGCAACCATTTCAGCTGACTGCAGTTGTAATGCTCTTAAATCCAACCACATAAAAAAAATGCTATTCATCATAAACACCCAATAACATGCATACCTGCAGGTGTGATAGGCAGCCTGTGACCTTCAATTGTCTTGTGCTTTTCCTGCTTGTTTGAAGGGCAGTAGCTGCTGGAGTCTGCCAGGTTCTCCGTTGGGTTCAATCTTATCGGGTGCTGCAAGCCTCTGTGCCTCTCCTCCTGTCAATCAACAGGTCATTCACTAAATCATTTCCGCTCGCAGTAAGCGGTCACACAGTTTCCCTGGCAACAGCTTCCTCCAGGAAGCAGTAGCCCCATCTCTGTTTTAGAAACCCTACTTACGGCTACTCACCAAACCTGCTACTATCCTGGAAATGCCCACCTGAAGGAAAAACAGCTTAATCAAAGCTGACACTGTCCTGGGTTTTTAAGACTCTTCATCAACAGGATAATCCTGAAGTCTTGCATTTTGCAAACATAATTTAGAAAAAAAAACAAACAAAAAAAAACATTCTCCTCAGTCCTCTGACTGTTCGACTGATTGACCATTGTGCCAGCATCCCATCAACCTGCAATGTCTTGTAACCTGCACTGACTTTAGGATAAGGTAGCATCAGGTAGTCAAAAATGAGTTCAAATGAGAGTCATATGCAGACAGTTCTTGGATGTAATAGTTTGCTACTATTTGTACTTCAAAAGTGATGAACACGAAATCAAGGATTTTCAAAAAATGTTGAGGAATGTTTTTTGCAGTGTGTTTAAAAGTATTCTGTTTGGTTCAGGAGTGATAACCCTCTAAAAAAGGGCAGCAGTGTGGAGTAGTGGTTAGGGCTCTGGACTCTTGACCAGAGGGCCGTGGGTTCAATCCCAGATGGGGGACACTGCTGCTGTACCCTTGAGCAAGGTACTTTACCTAGATTGCTCCAGTAAAAACCCAACTGTATAAATGGGTAATTGTATGTAAAAAGAATGTGTAAAAAATAATGTAATTGTATGTAAAAAAAAATAAAACATAATGTGATATCTTTTAACAATTGTAAGTCGCCCTGGATAAGGGCGTCTGCTAAGGAATAAATAATAATAATAAAAAAGCGACGAAAGGGCTTTCATGAATTGCAGACTTGATTTATGACCAAAGCAGGTTTTTTTTACATTGTTGTATACGTGTTTTAAATGTATGTTAAGAATTGTCTATTTATTTAGAAACAAAATGTATACTAGCAGATTTGTTATTTTAGCTTACAGATCCTTTAGTTAAAGAAAAACTGAACACTGTCCTGGGTCAGTTTTGTCAAATTGCGTGATGGTTTTGTGACGTGGGTCAATGTCCACTTCGGGGCTCGGGTGACATCATGAAACTCATTTCATTGTGTCTGAGCCAGATTAGAGCCTAGGCCTCCAGATATGGAAGGTTAGTGAATTCAACTCCTACCCATCACACTGATAATCCCTACACTGCTATTGTTAGTGATGTTGTCTCACCTGCTGCACATTTGGCATGACCTTGCTGCCTATCTGAGGCAGGATTATGTCAAGCTGATGATGAGGTTTGGCATTCGCTAACACGGTTTGCTTGGCAGGGGGTTCCAGCTGGGGTAGGGTGCCGACATTGGGACCCAGCTTCTAAAGAAAAAGAAATAAAGAAATAAAGAACAAGAAATCATACACCTGTTGGGCTATCCTATATGCCAGCTATCTATTCATCCCCTCTCCCCAGTCCCCTAGGGGGTGGATGGAATTACCAGGCTTATTCAAAGTGATGATTAACAATGTGAGCTGTGCATGGGCCTGACAGAGACTGTCACTACAGACGATGCAGGGGACCTTAGCTTGATGGTTTTAGGACAATACGCTGAACAACCACTTAAAGGGTGCTAGCAACGTCAGATAAATATAGGCTGCATTGTTATCCTGAGGCTAAAGCGCTATAGTTACTTGAATGCTAGGGATATGAAGGTCATCTAATCAGAATTTCAAAGTGTGTATCATGGAGTTAGGAATGAATCACTTTTGTTGGTCATGGATTTTCCTTTACCAAGTTGAATTTCAAAGCAGCATTGGGGCATATTTTCCAAGTTGTTTACTCCAGTCTGTCATTGACTCCAAACAATAAAATGTAGACGTCTTAAGGCTTTGCATGGTATTACTGGTGTTATTTTTAAGAAATACTAAAAGAAATGGAAGACACTGAAAACGATTCTAGTTGAAACACTTGTCAGTGAATTTTAGTTTCTTCTAGTATTTTATTAATTCAGCACTTGTGTTTAATAGTTATGAATGGTTCTACTTTTAGTAAAATACAGACTGGAGTGGATTTTTTGATAATCTGGCCCATTGTTTCATTTTTAATGGCATGCTAGCTTTATTCAAAGGAGGGATTCATTGTTTGCCCATTTCACCAAGTTTGCATTACTGTTGCTATGTGATGATTTAATAAAAATGCAATGCTGGAGTGCTTTGTCAAGATTGAGATACTGTACGTCTGTTAACGTGTGTGAAAACGTGTGATTTGAAATACTTGGGGAATAAATTAGATTAAAGCAATGGCCAGTGTGCCCCCCCAAAGTTACTAATGTGGCCATCCACATTTCTTAATTGTGCCACTGAAACTGAGCTACTTCCAGTTGGAATGCACTTCAGGTACTGTTAGATCTGCCTGTTAGTCAAGTCAGTTGTGCCCCTGTGGATGCCAGTGTTATGGCAGATATTTCTAATCTGTTGTGCTATTCCTGTAATTACAGTATCTATCTGAATGCATGTTTTTTTTTTTAATGACATACCTGTGGGTATGCTTTGTTGGAGCCAAGTCGATTTGAGTCGTTCGGCGGAAGTCTGTGTTGCCGACTGAAGGCATCAGGTCGAGATGACTGGGTGGCAAAGAAAGACAGTACAGTGGTTACAAACTGCATTCTCCCACGTCCATGTTGATTTGATAGCTCTGTCTCAGTCGCAGGTCATGGGTCCTCCAACAGGATAATGACCCAAAACACACAGCTAAAAGCACCCAAGAATGGATAAGAACAAAACATTGGACTATTCTGAAGTGGCCTTCTATGAGTCCTGATCTGAATCCTATCAAACATCTATGGAAAGAGCTGAAACTTGCAGTCTGGAGAAGGCACCCATCAAACCTGAGACAGCTGGAGCAGTTTGCTCAGGAAGAGTGGGCCAAACTACCTGTTAACAGGTGCAGAAGTCTCATTGAGAGCTACAGAAAACATTTGATTGCAGTGATTGCCTCTAAAGGTTGTGCAACAAAATATTAGGTTAGCGGTCCCATCATTTTTGTCCATGCCATTTTCATTTGTTTTATTATTTACAATATTATGTTGAATAAAACATCAAAAGCAAAGTCTGATTTCTATTAAATATGGAATAAACAATGGTGGATGCCAATTACTTTTGTCAGTTTCAAGTTATTTCAGAGAAAATTGTGCATTCTTCGTTTTTTGTGGAGGGGTACCAACAAATTTGAGCACATCTGTATGTACAGGTGCCTCTATTATATCCCTGTTGCTGGAGTCTAGATATACATAATCCACAGGGAATAACAACTCTGAAAGAGACTCTGGAGTGGTGCCAGCAAAACATGCAAAAACGAACAGCAAGTGCTTATACAGTCAATCTGTTGTCTGACTGGCAACCAGCATAAGATCTGGGTAATCCTCTGATAGTTCTCAGAAAGAAGAGTTGTGTTGTTGGCAAGCTGTCAGGCATCCCCACAAGCACAAAGCTGAGACAGTCTAACCTTGATAGAACAGGCAAAGCACGGCTCATTCTCTTCATTAAAAATAACGGCCATTGACCCTGACCTGGCTCTGAATTAGACAGCAATTTAAGGAAAGAAGAAAAAGTTGTTTAAATCCACGCCATGGTAACCGGACAGCTTTGTCTCTGTCTTTGAGAGCCTGGTTCAAGTCACGTAGAACACATTTTCTTTAATCAAGGACAGCTGCCATTGTTTAATCGCTAAATAGGCTCCCTGTGGATGGATTGCAAAGTAATATACTCTTTTGAGGTCAGTTGTTTTCAGCAGGGGTTGAGCGACAGTTAAGTTTGCTGTGAGCTTGTGAGCCAACATAGGGGGCTAAGGAAATGTGAAAATGTTAAATAACTTTACAGATTTTACCAGGTTTAAATAAAGAGATTCAAATATAGATACTATATTCTACCAATATATACCTCTAAAACAGCTTTTGAAATTACCTCTAATTTTGCTTTACTCTGTGCTACAAATTTAGATCCCATATCAATGATCAATTGACTACTTACAAACCATTTATCGCCCCTATATAATTAATTAGTCAGGTATTGTTTCCACTTACGCATATAATCAGCAAGTATCCCATTTGGCAGGTGAAATAAGTAAGCTTTTAGGGTGACTGGTGTGTCAGGTAGTACATGATCCAAGAGTCTGGACAGACCCTCTCTTAATTAGAGGAGTAGTAACCAAGGTTTTAAAATCAAGTTCCTTACCCTTAAAAGGCAATATGCTTTCACTCTGTGTAATAAACACCTCAGCATCTCCAGCAGATATAACACTTTCCCAATATTCCATCAATGAGTAACCTAAACCAATTAAAGTGAGTGTAGTCCTGAGCCATCTATAACCAAAATGGATATAAGCATCAATAACCAATTTGCAAGAAATCTGAAAGTTCCACTGCACAATGATTAAGGTGAGCAGTGAAATTGATGTGGACGCTAAAAAAGTCAGAAATTGACTTAATCAGTTATCATTATGTGTTTCCAAGTCTGCCATTAGTATATTTAATAAAATTGTATTATTACATATATTATTCATTTTAGCTGTGGAGCCAACTAAAAGGAAGTTGTGGGCCATAGAGGATTATCAGATATGCTGTCACCATGTTTTTAAAGGACTGCTCTATAAAATAAACCGGTGAAAACTGATTGCTGTATTACTTTCTATTTAAAAATACCATGCCTGGAACATTGAAAAAAAATGCATGTAGAACATTTCTGCTTGTGGATGCAAAAGGTTTTCTTTAAATTGTAATGTAATGCGTAGCCTCTGACCCTGACAAATGCTGCGAAATATTTTTTTTAATTTGTTTTTTCCTTTTTTTTTTTTTTTTTTTTTTTTTTTTTAACAGAAATATGCCACAAACACTGATTTTTGACTCCTTCACCGTTACAAGGTACCAGGAGTAGAAATCCAATTTATGGCAAATGTTACAGTAAATTATTATTATTATTATTATTATTATTATTATTATTATTATTATTAGTAGTAGTAGTAGTAGTAGTAGTAGTAGTAGTAGTAGTAGTGTGTTTGTTTTTTTATTTATTTATTTGGCAATATGGGGCACAGGGGTTGGCAGCTTTCCAGTGATAGCAGACTCTTCTGTTTATTGGTAACTGGATTCGAAGTGGGTTCAAAGTGTGTCAGGCTGTCTGAGGTGGGGACTAACACTCAAAGATCCTGTAGCAAATGTGTCATGTACATTTAGGGCTACCCCCAGAAAACATAGCATGGATTTTAGACAAGCGCTCACTAGATTTTGCAAATTAGAATTTGCTAATTATTAACCAAAAATATTTTATCAAAAAAAAAAAAAAAAAAAAAAAATATGAAAAGTAATATTTCTGGCAGTTTCCCCCACAGTTAGTAGACAGACTCTGATGTTTTCCAGCAGACAGAACATCTATCAGCTTCAAGTATCCAGGTTTGGATTTATTGAAAAACGGTAACTGATATGAAGACAACAGATGGCATTTAATTGCATTTTGTAAATCAAAACAACTTGGTGTTTAGCAGCTGCTCTTTATCCACCAATGCAAATGCTATCTCTCTATTTAACTGGTTCAATAGTATGATTTAAAACAAAAAAACAATTATAAAACAACTGTATGGTGTACAAAACAATTACTGTTTATAGATTACATTAGAAATTGATTTTCTCAAAAATGCTCCAGTATAAACTCATTACTGACATAACAGTCCAAATAACATCTACAAATAACTGTTCAATTTCATATTCAGTAACATAAGTTTTATTCCAGAATATAATCATGGTGACAGGGGGAGAAAGCCCTTATCAACGTGCTCATTCCACTCCTTCCCAGTCCCCAGAACGCTTTGAGTAGTTTTTTCAACAGGAATCTGAGTTCGCGAGACATTTTCATTCAGAAAGGGTCAGTATAAATTAGCTCTACGTCTGTTTTATCATGAACTTCATATATTTTCTGTTGCACCATCAATCATCATACAGGGTGTTTTTACAGCATGCAATGGGGACATTTCTGTTGTATATGAATAACTGGATGTTTAAAAAGTGAAAGCATGTTTACCTTTATAACACCTAAGTGTGAACATTAGAAGAAAAGTCACTGGGCACTGGAAATACATTAATACACACACACACACACACACACACACATACACATATATATATATATATATATATATATATTATTTTTGCATATATTACACTTGGTATTATAGTATTATACCTGTTCTGTGGTAGGCTACTGTACGTGGTAAAGAAGGCTACTACAAGAAAAGAAAAAAAAACCCTGCTGTATGCTAAACTAAAAGCATGTCATAATGTACGTAGCGTGTGATTTCTTAGGATAACTACAAAGTTTGTTTTTTTTTTGGTTTGTTTTAATTCTCACAGAAACACACATTCACATAAGCAGTATCATTTCCCCACCTTGTTATTGATTTCTGGTAGCATGCCGTTAGCTAGTCGGGGATGTGGGAATTCTGGACCACTCCACCGCGAATCAGCTTCACAAAGTCTTCTCAAAGTCCTGGAATATAAAATTCCACGTAACACAGAGACAGCGTAAATGCCTCATCACAGTGGATTCATTCGCTTACACTGGTGACTGCAATTTATTTATCCTCCTCTGCGAGTCAGTCCCCACAAGACGGACTGGAAGTGAAGAAAGCATTAAAGATGAGGTTGTCCGGTTTACCCAGGGCACTGTGTAGCTGTACAGAAAGTTAGTGTAATTCTGGACTTTGTGCTAAAAACGCGACAGTCAGCAGAAGATGACTGTGAAGGACCAAGCTCCTGTCATTTCGTCTTGACGTTCTCTAACTCTTCTTCAAAATCCAGTAGCTGACTTGTAGGGCTCCCGACCATAGATGTCTTCCTCTCCCCGTAATGTCTGCTGTGTGATCTCTTTCTTAAGAGGCAGTATTGTGTAGGACGTTGTATTTCTTCTTCTTCTTCTTCTTCTTCTTCTTCTTCTTCTTCTTCTTCTTCTTCTTCTTCTTCTTCTTCTTATACTACATTAGCTTTATGTTCTATTTGCAAATAAGCAGGCTGTGCCTTTACTGCAGGCAGTATGAACATAACAAGGAAAGTCCCATATACACTAATAAAGGTGTGTTTAATATTGTTAAAGTTTTAAAAAAAAAATCACCAGGGCTGTATTTTAAATTGTTTACTGTTATGTGTTTTTTTTTTTTCAAAACTAGCACCAAGTGAAGTAATGTAATTCCAGATTTCTTAAGCACTCCTAATTTGTGTTTCTCGATGTGTAACATTAATGTGGAATTGTCTTCATTCTAAACGAGTAAGCACTTTGAAAATCTGCCCTAAAGCTTCCTAGCAACAGCCCTGTTCTCTCACCAGAGCTGTAAATGATTCATCCTGAACAATACCCCCCACACAGATAATGTTCACTGCAAATCATTCCACACATTTTTTCTTAATATTGAATCAGTGCCTCCCTGGCAGTCTCTGCTCTCCTCAACACTATATTGGCAGTGTTATGACAAGTGTTTACAATTAATGTTGTCTGACTCCTGTATGCAGATTTACATACACTACCAGACATGTACTTACATTTCATCAAGGAGTGTACCGGGGCCTTTTTTTTCTTTATTTATATATTTTCTGGAAAATGTGCCCATTTGTCCCTATTCCAAAAACATGAAGTACTGTTTTTAGGAATGTTTTTTGATGTGTATTTATACTCTTAGGTAAAACTGAGAATAAACTCAGAACCTTCCCTTGTGAATTAAACATTGTAAACAGAAGGCATGTCAACCTCCTCCTCTGCTACTGTAAACAAACAGACATTTGTGTGTATGCTACTGGGATAGCATTATACTACCTGTGTACTAACCTGCAGTAACCCCTAGAGGAACCATTAGCAGACTACAGCATTTCCAGCAATAGCAACACAATGCATGTGGACTGGTAAGGCATTGTGGTGCTGGTACTGCATACTGCAGGGTTTATACAGGTCGCTTCAGCCAATCGGAGCACAGATAGACATTCATTTATTCTGCAGCTTCAGCACAAATCCAACCCAAACCATGGAAATATTCCCTCATCCTTGAAATCATACGTGTGATTATAGTCATGCAGTTAAACTACAGCCACAGATGAACCTTGCATCAGTGCTACTTGATTGTTGAAATGTCACCATGTTACAATTCCAGTGCTGCAGTTGCAGCTTAATAGAGAAGCATTGCATTGCAGATAAACCTGAGTAAGGGATTATGCTTTTTTTTGTACATAAAAAAATAATGTAACATACTGTATATCACAGACAAACAGCTACTGTGTCTGTATTACAAAATCTTTAGTGAGTCTGAAATGAGGTGTGTTGGGTGATATTGGTGTTTGTAATGGTTGATAAACAATTTTTAAAGAAAAGGTTTTGGGGAGAAAAGGATATCAATTTTTCCTTTATAAATGACAATGATGTTTGGCAGTTTGTATGGATTCCCTTTGCGATAAAGTATTGGTGATGCCACATTGTTACTTTCATAGTTAGTTTCATAAAGCCAGTAATTCACAGAAATGACAGAAACATAATAAGAAAACGGTACACAAAAAAGCAAATGAGGGTTTTCATTCAGATGAAAAAACAGCATGCACAGTATTAAAAACAGTGCAGCGCTCCACTAATCCCATTAGAGCCATCGCTCAATATATTATGCCACCTTGGCACAGGTGGTTACTGTTTAAATCAACCTAAGCACTGCAGTATGCTGGGCACATAAAGGGTTCTATTTTAATGCTATAGATCTAAATGCTTCAACTCTTATTCATCACACTGCTTTGTAGATGTCGACACCACCCTCATTGGTGTACACTCTTTGTGAAACCTTTATGTGAAAGCCGACTGTATAAACTGTTAACATGTACAGGACAGCGGTCACTGACGTCAGTGTTATAAAACTCTCTAGCATGTAATGGTACTGCAGTATTGCACGCAAGGGCAACATCCTCAAAGCTATTTACTCCAAACTGTCATCAGCATCGTATAAGAAAAACAAACACCCATTACAGTTCTAAAATAATAAAAACAACTAAAGACTGCTTACGGGCCCCAGCAATAAAACTCTGAGCTGTTTATTTCTGTTTTGGTAACTTTTTTTCCTTTCTTAAAAAATTGCGCTACTGACGACTTGGAATAAACAACTCTGTTCTTGTTGTTTTATACCTTTAGCGTAGTATTCCTGTCAGAAAATGTGTACTTGCCTTTGCAAAATAGAGCACTTGAAACAGTGCATTACCGACATTTATAAGACCCTGAGAAACAGTGATAGCAATGCCTGATCTACACTTGTTATTAAGGAATGTGTTGATGACACAGAGTACAGAGCTCTTAAGACAAGCGTGTGATTATGAACCCCTGCACTTCAATGTTAGGCTGACTGAATCAAAGCATAGGAGGTTGCTAATCAAGCAAAATGCTCGTCAAAGTCAGCTTCAAACATCTGATGTACAGAGAATTCCCCACACTGGCTTAGAACACTAATCTCTCTAATGACATAAATGGTTGAGTCATTTAAGCATTAAAGTGTAACAGAACCGAGTTACCTGAAGACTACTGATGTTCTTAAATTGCTCTTACCTCAAAATAATCATATACTGTATATACCTACAGGCTATGTTATGGTCCCAGTGCCATTTTATTTTCAATCTGTCCACCTGTTTTGCAATAATATGCTGCAATAACTTTTTTCTTTATGAATAATGTGTGTTCTTTATTATATACCAAGCATCAAAATAAACATATCACTTTTTTTAATCACTCGATCATTCATCCTTGACTATGACACGCTTGAGTGACTATGACTGAAGCATATGCACTTGATCACCTAATTAGTGAGACATTTGATTGGACACTGGATATGGAGGGATTTCAGCTGTTGAATTGCAAGCTTAAATAAAAGCAATAAAGAAAATCACAGAAAAAAAAAAATGCCACGTCTGTCAAGAGAGTAGCACCTTCGTGCAATCAGCATGTTGGAGGCTGGACTAGGGCAGCGTACTGTGGCTCGCCATCTTGGGCGCTCACAGCCAGCAATTTCAAACCTGGCGAGACGGTATAACCAGACACACTCTGTCAATGACAGACCATGAACTGGGAGACCAAGAGTCACAACGCCTGCCCAAGATCAACAGATCATTTTGCAGTATCTACCAGTGTGTTGAACATATACTGTACACTTTTGAGAAGTTTACTTTCAAATGGGCTCTTAATCTAGCTAGTACAATAAGTAGCAAAAGCATGTCCTTTTAATTTACAAACGACAAGAAGCTTATGCCCCTATAGCCTAAACTAACTTAGGGGAAGGTAAACAACCCTAATAAAAATGTACTATAGTAAAAACATAGCAAAGTGTAACAAAGTGTACTGAAAATATGTTAAAGCATACTGTAGGTAAGCCCAGAGTTATGGAAAATCATATTAAAAAAAACATGGCAAACCATGGTAAACTATGATAAATGCATAATATAACTATAGGAAAAGTATAAGAAAGCTGAAAAATTGCCTTGCAAAGTTACCATGGTAAACTTCCACGTTTTTACAGGGTTACACTGAGCTGGGAAATGTATGTGTTTTTTATATTAACAATGATTTGATACCCAGCTATAACAGTTCCCTCTTTATGTCTCTAATGAAACAAGAAACACATAAATGAGCCCTGATCCAATTAACAGCATAGTATTTTATACAAGCCATAAACCCTGAAACAAAAGATAAAAATATGCAACTACAGTTCTTATGAATCATAGATTATTTGTTAATTACCATTATGATAAAAAAAAAGTTGCTATGCAGTAATTTAAACAGTCTTTACATAAGATATTGCCAGAGTAATTAAAGATGCAGTTGGGTTGTGTTTTTTGAGTATCGTACACATTTAATTTCACTTTTATGAAATGTAATAAATCACCTTCTATAAAAGTCCTGTGGTATACTATATTAAAGCACACAAGTATGGTAAATCATGGTAAATTCATATTATAAGCATGTGTTGTGCATGATAAACTGCACAACTACTGTGCCAAATTACAATTATATATAGATTTTTTTTAAAGGGATTTTTACATTTTTTAAGCTTTTAGCTCTCTACTTCTTGTTGCACCTTACATTTATATGTCACAATTTCTAAATTGAATTGATAAAACTGAACTGTTTAGGATCCAATCAAGTAACATCTCCTATGTAACACTTGTTTTTGTCTTCTTGTACCTCTTTCGACCATGTCAAGCAGTAAACCCTACATTTATTTTGGTTTTACTCATGGATTTCACCATTGCATACAGTAACAGACATTCTCTGAATCAACCAATAATGACCCATTTTTTGTTTTACTTTCCATTTGCTATGGCTTTATCAAGGTAAACCACAGTAAACAGGAGTAGACTGATTCAGACGGTTCTTTTGATGTCCAACTGCAAACAAGTTACACTATATATTCCTTTGGGAGAAGCGGAGGGTATATTTTTGCAGTATATGAAAAGAGGGATAACTGGACTAGTCTAGTTATAGCACAGTTAAGTGTAAATAAAGTAAACGTGGGGAGGCATGGTAAAGCAGTAAAAGTATGGTCGAAGGAGGAAACGTGTTAAATAATAAAACAAACAAGTCAAGTATGTAAAACATCCATGTCAATTTACATAGTCTAACTTTTAAAATGGTCCCTTTCTTTTAGCTGTCTATAGTTCATTTCCTTCTCCTTTTACTTTCTAATTAATGACCCTCTCCCTCGTACTGTACGAGCCATTCTCTCTGTTGCTGATGTTTAGTGCATTACCTCAGGTTGTACTCTTGGGTTTCTCCTAAGGTGCCTCCAGCAGCTGTTCAGGAAGCAGAAACCACAGCAGAATGGCGAGGTCCCCTGTCCCCACATCACGCTGCTGGTCCATGCTGCAGACTCTACACACAAACCAGTCCAGAAACCACCACACAGAAACGCCTAGTTTGATGAACGTCCCTCTTTCTTTTTGTTCTTTTTGCACTTACTGTAATGACGTGGGGAGTTTTGACAGCCGTAATGGATGACTTCCCTGATACCAAATAATACTGCTTCTTCCTTGGTAGATTCCTTTTCTTTGTGTAAAGAGCGCTGGAAAGCTCAAACGGCACAGCAGGCAGTTTACTGACGTGCGTCCGCAGCTTTGCAAGGGAAGACCTAATCAACCCGAGCCTTGGGAACCCTGTGTATCCTTTGGGAGATAAGGTAAGCTGCTGTGCTTCTCTTTGAGGTGAGCTGTGACTTCACAGCTCTGTAAACAAGGGACAGGTATTGTAACCAAGGCATTCTTCAGAACGTCCTCAGTTCTTTCAATAAATACTGACTCTGCAACTCCATCTTCTATTGTGATAGTTACAATCAAATACTCACAGAAAGCTCATGAGCCACACAATAATAATAATAATAATAATAATAATAATAATAATAATAATAATAATAATAATAATAATAATGTGCCTGATGCAGTTATGCTTTCCACACAGTATTAATGTTTTATACAGCAGGGAGCCATGAGATGTTACTGTATGTTCTATTTTTGCCCTCACCGCTGGAGAGATGAGGGGACTTGTGAGGTCTTTAATGTCTCTTGATGCAGTCACTGAAAAAAAAGATAAAAAGACTCTCTGCACTGACCAGCCTACCTCTATACAACATGATACCATTGCAGCTTTTACAGTATCACTTTAAAAATCTCATACAACATCATAGATCAGAACAAACCAAATAACATTATTCTAAAGAAAAATTCAAAATGCAGCACATCGACCCCCTGAACTTCAGTTGAAAAGCAATTCCATTTGTTTCCATCAGCAATGCTCAGAGATCAGAATCGCAGATTGGGGGAGGGGAGTGGGGGGAATCTGTCTCTCAAAGCACTGCAGGCTTTTTTAAATATATATTTAATTAATATAGTTCTTTTTCATTACTGTAGCTCTGCTCAGAGATCAAACCAGTTAGAGTTGGAGCTTCATCAGTCATTCCCACTCTCTCTCTGATGGAGTTAGGTGAAGACATTTATGAATTGGATTTGCAGTACACAAACTTTGCAACCTTTGACCTTTATGTAACATATGGTTGCAGACTGGATTGTAGCCTGTACTCAACATGAGGCTATACTGCCACCCTGTGCATTTGAATTTGAGAGCGGTGTTCAACCCGCTGATTGAGTTGCACCCAATCAAATACAACAGATCTTACAGGTGCATAACCTAGGAAACATCCATGACATGTATCCATTAACTGTGCAGACAGACAGGTACAAAGATGGCAACGATACAAAAAACAACAACGCGAAGTTGAAGCCAACAGCCTACGGGAAGAACCTGAGACTCACAAAGACTTCTGGATTGGATAAGCTGGTGTGTCTGTAGTTAGCTATAGACATTTCCACAAACTTGTTTAAGTACCACAAGCTAGTTCACTAACGTCTTATACCTTTCACCTACATTTTCCCAGCTTGATGCTCAGCCTTGCCATAAGTTCATATCACAAAAGCACCATGCAATTCAGCAAAGTTTCCACAACCTGCAGTCTTTGTTTGAGAGAGACCCAGACTGAATATCCAGGTGAGGACTAAGTTTGTCTCAGAGCAAAAAAGAAAGAGAAAAATAATTTCAAAAAGACTGTGAACATGTAAAGCTGAGTCTGTAACCAATGTTTCATTCCTTTCGGTATGCTAATTAGAAAATGTTCCTGTCATAAGGGAGATGCTGATTGGTGTAGCAGAAAGACAAGCTCTGCAAAATAATCTATTTTAAGACCTCAGCTCAATCCAATTAGCATAGCAGGTGTTATTGGTTCACATTTATATATCAAAACAAAATAATTTAACACCAAAATGTAGCTTCTTACAGAAAAGTGATCTGAAGGGCTGAATTATAATGCATTTATCAGATACATACTGTACAAAGATGTTGTACACAAATGTTACGGACAATCCTCTCCTAACCAAACTGAATGTGTGTAATAATACTCTTACGGCCATATTCAGAAACAACACTTAAGTGTGCCAAGTTAATGAATTCTCCCTTTGAGAAAGCATTGAGAAAGTGCTGCTTCTAAATATGCCTTTTTGAATATTGCTGCCCATTGCATTGATGCACCCACAATACTTGCTTTGTACAGTATGTGGTTATCCTTAGGTTTTTATCATTAACTAGTTAAGCAGAGCAGTCATCATCCTGCAGGCAGATGATCTCTAAAAGCCAACTAGAAGCACATTTACTCATCATTTGTTAAGTGCAACTGTCACCGCTGTCAATTGTCTAGCACACAACGATCACTGCAACTAGAATGTTTTACAGAACTAGTCAATATTAAACTACAGGAGTTTTTCATATACACTGTATCATATTTTAATGGGTCTAATGCAGGGGAGAGCAAACAGAGCTAACCTAGGGACCATTAACATGACTCAGTTATAAGAAGTTGTTTCTTGGATTTTAATAATAAGATCATAAACTTGATATTTTATCTAATGAGACATTCTTTTTTATCTAGCACCATTCTCACCTCTGCAGGTTTTATGGAACAATTAAGAGATGCTTCACCACATGGGGCCTGAGTAGAGTTCACCCAGTGATAGAAGTACATGAATTCAAACTCAGCTGAACATTGAAAACATTGAAAAAGACTTCTAGTCTAAACATTTGTGAATGGATTTATTTGGCTGTGCAGCAGTAAATCTAACCAGATTCAACCACTTTCTCGTTCAAACAGAACATGATTTTTGATCACATAATCCTATTTAAACAACCTTTGCTTCTTGCCTAATTAATTATCCCTGTAGAATATAATCTGTACACAGGATTCGGGTTGCGCTCCCTTGGAACACCCCTGAAATGCATTTGTCTATGAAAGCAACTTTCCCTACGAAGGCTGGGTCCTGCTACTCTCAGCTGGCCTTCTAAGATTAAAGCCAGTACTATAAAATGCAGTTCACCAAACACTGCACATACTTTAAAGACACATACTGTATAAACTAAAGACAGATACTGGAATATTTGGAAAATTTAAAAGGAGTGCAGCTTTTGATTGGGCAAACACACACACAAAAAAAATTGATTGTGATAATAATACAAGTGTTTTACCTAATTACTTTACCATTCTAAAAAATAAAGATTCTAAAACAGACTCTGAGGTCTATTCAATTGATCTAGAGGGTGGCAGATCTAAATACAGTAAGTACAATGACAGGTTTAGTGTGTATGTAGATGCATATTGGTACTGATATGGCAATGTGGTACCACTGGTGCCACTGTTATGTCAAATTCTTAATGTGCCATTCTAACAATGGATCATACCATTGCATCGACCTATTCTCCCTTTGTAACACAGAACCAGTACATTTTCAGCGCTACGTTTCATGAATACAGACCTTAGTGTTCTGTGCTATATAGCATTAATTTAAGCTCTGGAGACTTTAGTAATGTATGTCACTTTACAGTATATAGGAAAACTTGTCAATCCATCTCTATTCTAGGTTATCTATATTGACAGTCTTTCCATTATTTTAGATCAACAGCAGGCCTCAGAGATTGACAGTCTATCAGCAATTCAAGTAACAACAATAGTGTCTGCCTCCTTTCCACCATCCAGACAGCTTGATGTGACAAGAAGTGCTCTGCCTTGTAAGCCTAGATGCATTATCTCACCCTGCCTTCACCTGTGCATGACCATGGCCTAGCAATGAATATCAGCCCCTGCAGGGTCATCAAATCAATTAGCTGTGTCTCAACAAGTGTGCCCACAGTGTTCCTCCATCGAATGGGCAATTAACTCATCAGGGTGACACACATTTCCATGTTTGGATTGCTCACTCGAATTCAATTCACTGTGGCAAAGACAATTAAGAGTGTCACATGTCGACGTGGAGAGAATACTTATGTACTGTTATTTTAAAGTGAATAACAAAAACGCACATTTATTAGATTGTAAAAAGCATTTATAGCACTATGAAACTACAATGTCTCAACGTCAACCAACTGGGGATTATTTCATCCAAGAGAAAAATGTAAATGATTAGCACAGCGCAACCAAAAGTAAACTCTATCACAGAATGATTTAGATGTTTCCACAACAAGAGTGTAATATGATTAACAAATAATTATAGACATGTACAGAAGAACATTTTGACTAGAAAAAAATTAATGTAGGACAGTCTGGTAATACTGTATCTAAAATATATGGACTACCAAGTTAAAGAAGTTAAAGAAAATGCATGTACGGAAAAAAAACTCTCCTGAGGTACAAAATACTCCAGGGTACCTGATGAAGATTGAAGATTAACCGTGCTCCCTTCATCATGAAATTGATTTGAAAAAAAAGCAGATTGTCAATGATCAAATTGCTTCAACTGGGCAGTGCTAATTATAATTGAAGTAACATTCTGAACCATTTTCATGATGGAAAGCAAGATAGAAAAATAGTCTTTGTTGGGGCAAAGCATGCAATACCCTCCTGCTGTCATACACTTCAATGTAGCTGTAACATTGTCCAAAAAGCATTAGCCATCTGTACTGTACCTTAGCTGGCAGGGAGCAAACCATCCTACTAATGGAAAACAAAGCTTGAATCAAATTGTCTGTCACTCAAAAGTGCAGATTGACATTTCAAAATCCTTTAGTTCCTATTGCTATGATTTAGAAATACTTTCATTGTATGCTGTCCAATGAATGCATCAAGTGACAGTGCTGGAAAACCTTAAGTTACCAGATCTGTACAGGAGGTTGTGGAGAAGCACTGTATGAGGGTGTGATAGGAGGTTGTGGAGCTGCATTGTATGAGGGTGTGATAGGAGGCTGTGGAGCTGCACTGTATGAGGGTGTGATAGGAGGTTGTGGAGCTGCATTGTATGAGGGTGTGATAGGAGGTTGTGGAGCTGCACTGTAGGAGGGGGTGATAGGAGGTTGTGGAGCTGCATTGTATGAGGGTGTGATAGGAGGTTGTGGAGCTGCATTGTATGAGGGTGTGATAGGAGGTTGTGGAGCTGCACTGTATGACGGTGTGATAGGAGGTTGTGGGTTATGTGCTGACAGACAGGGAAAGACACGGAGGTCCCACATACTCCTATATGTGCTGGGACTCCCTATATGTGCTGGGATTTCAAATCCCTAAATAAATCCCTGCTCCAGGTAGTAAGGATATAAACCCCGACCCCCGTTACACACACGGTGGTCTGCGTTTTGGCTTCTTACTGGCGGAGCTCCGATCCCGGATAAACACACAGTGATCAACATCAATTAGCTGTGTCTCAACCAGTGTGTCTGCAGTGTTCCTTATCGCCATTTCAAGAACACCCAGGAGACAGACTTGATGGACACATTGGCCAAGCCATTGCATTGAGTGATGTAACGCTTGCACAAGCACCCACAATCATTCCCCTTGTTATGTCACAGAGATCCTTCCTCTTTCAGGTGATTGTTGCTGAATAATCTGGACTTTCTAATTTGATTTAAATTCTCTCTTTTTTCACTTAAATGAAGATGGTGAAAAGAAAGAACAATCATTGAGTTAATTACACTATTTAGTGTCAATTGATCTGTCAAAGTACAGTATAAATGAAAGTTTCAAAATATTGCAAGGCAAGAGGTAGTAACACAGCTAGAGTGAGGAAACTACAATACACTGTATTTTACGATAGAAAAAAAACTGGCAATTAAAAGTTAGTGTACCGTATCTAGTTGAATCATTTTGGTGCCACTGTAAGTCTCACATACTGTACTGTGACCCCTTTATTTCCAAGTCATGCTGATCAGTCGTTGGAAACAGACTTTTTATTTTTAAGCTTGCTTACCACAATACGCTCTGACAAAACACAGCTGACAGTGCGAAATCGGCAGCTCTCTCCTGCACACATACGCATGAGCCTGAGAAACCAGTGACAGAACGCTGACCCTGTTACACATGCACATTACCGGGCATCATGCACTTGGTGTTCTATGGCCTCATGGTTAAGCAGTCAATTAGCAGCTTGTTGTTCGAGGGCAACCTTGTAGAATGAAGCAGTAACATTCCATCAGCCTTAATCAGCCATGCCATCCATCAAATTAATATAATTACTCACCGGTGTCTTTTCCATCCGCTTCGTATTGTAACAACAGAGAGGATCAATAGATTGAGAAACGTGGGTCAAAGAAGGCTAATTTTAATGACAGCAGTTTAGGAGCCTAATTAGAATGCAGTGTTTTTTTTGTTTGTTTGTTTTTTGTGGTTATAAACTGTAGTTATAAATTTAATCTTGGTTAGAGTGGTATTTAGATATTGTTGTTTACTATAGCTATACCAAAGGTTTTGCATCACCCTATAGAATTAACTAATTTTGCTTCATAAAGTTGAATATACTAAACAAAAAACCTACACAAAATTTCGAAATCTAACATGAAATACTGTATTACTATTATGGCTTCTGGTAAGAAAAAGCCTCATGAATATTAACACGTTTGGAACCAAGCTGTAGAATGTATAAACAAACAAGAAACATTATAAAATATTCCATATCAACAGCATAATTTTAGAGCATAGATATTACCTGTATGATGCTACAATATCAAATTGTAAATGTTACTTGTTCAAACAAAAAGACAATAAGATTTAAATCACATACACAATAAAAACAACTCAATAAAAAGAAATAAATACATAAATAAATAAATGAATAAATAAATAAATAAATAAATAAATAAATAAATAAATACAATTTGAAAAAGTAACAAGCAATCCTACAGATATAAGTAACTGACACCAGGAAGTCTATCCACTGTACCATGAAGCCTCTCATGCATGAAAAGTCTGTCCACAAAGCACAAAGCAAAGCCTGGTGTTACTGATACAACTGGCAAACCCAGCAAATGTCATGTATAAATTAATTGCTTAGCTTTAATTCAGAGGTTACAAAGCCACACAAGGAAGTTTTCTAGACAAAAACTAATTGTGATTGGCTCATAAAAGTGCTGTAAACAGTGGTAAAGGCATAGCAAAGCCTAGTGAAAGCATGATAAAGCACAGGCAAGTATTCTGTAATATGGGAATGCTGCACATCCTTCTTGCAAGTCAGGTTCAATCATAATGGTAAAGGCAGCAGATTCCAATACACGTGATTATAAAAGCATGGTACACTGTGCAAATATATTGTGGTAAACATTTCCAAGGGATATAGGTTACTGTATCACTGCTGATAAATGACAGGACTTGTATAACTCTAAACTGTATACAGCATGCTGAATTACATGTTGCCCTTTTGTTTTACTGTCTTTAGGTTAAAATAAATCATGTTTTTAACATGAATTATTTTAACACACTGTACACAAAGATGAAAATCAGGTGTCATCAGGTTCTATTATGTTATATTACACTGTTGTGTATAAATATTAAACACTGATTTATAAAAATATAAAATAAACTTGAACAACTTTGTCATTGAAGTTATTACATTTCTATATTATACTGTTAAAAAATAAAACACTGGAAACATTTTCATTTTAATTACATTTAGACATGTAAATGAAATAACTCTATTTAAAAAAAAAAAAGAAACTATCCTGATCATTCGTTAGGAACATATCCTTGATTTACATTTCTGCCAACCAAGCCGCTCTATCAAAGTCTGTCAGATCTGCAGCCTGGTCCATCACGGTTTGAAACTGACTTCCAACAGGGAGATGCAGCATTTACATATTACAGAATACATATCAAATTACCAATGAAACCGTCAAGTGTGTGCAGCAGAAGCCAGGCGTTACAATTATTTTGAGCAACCCGTTTGTTTAAAAAACGGTGTGGTTCCCCAAGCCCTCTTCAGAATAGCTGCAGCACCTCATGTTATAATAGCGTGAAAGGAAATCAGTGTTTCATGCCTGCCCGTTCCCATAACAACTGCACTTGAATATAAGGAGAACATTCTCAGAGCTGTGAAAAAAAACTGCAGCATTTATTTTCACCTCACAGAGAAACTGTTGTGGATCTGAAGAACCCTACTAGGCTCCCATTGATGTACACTTGTTGAAGCCTCCAAATCAATATGAGCTACTGTTTTTTTTTCTAAATAGGTATTTTGTAGTCAAAGCCACTCAGTCACAACTAATACAAAATATCACAGGATGGGGCACCAGTGGACCTTTTATTGCATATGTTATCAAACAAACTTTTGAACTTTTTGTACTGAAGAATTCATAATAACTGGAACTGAAGTTCTTGATAAGTCCCACAAGAAAAACAAGTTTGAAATTTCTGACATTCTGTGACTGTAACAGTGACAGGATCCATAAATCCTACTACTTTTATACACTGAGCCACTTGCTTACAAGACAACTTCAAAAACTCTAGATGGCCTTAATAGTGTTGATTATGAGTTTGAGTCTTCCAACATTAGCCGTTTCCATCATAAGACACTAAATCTTGCATTGTCCTAGATAAAATGTTACAATGCAACAGCTGTATCCAGCCCTGGGTTCGACAATGATCTGCTAGTGTGAAGCAGGCAGTCCGAAGTTGTGGGTGTTACAGCCAATCGGTGGCCAGAATTTTGTCATGTGCGCGGAGTACGGTCTGTCGAGTTGACTTACCGGGCTTGTTTCACCCTTTCTTTGTGTCTTTTTTTTTTTTTTTTTTTTTACAGTATATTAAAAAAGGATACCAAACAGGAGGATCCCTGTAACAATACGTGACAGAGCTGGTCTTCAATCATCAATCAATAATTACTTTTACAAAAAAAAATTTAAAAGGGAGAGTGAGACTTCTGAATTCTTGGTTTGTTTATTTATTTACCAAGGAGAAGAATCCATTGATACAAAGCTCTTTTTTTTTCAAGGTATGAGATCCCAAACTGCAAACACTTCAAAATGAATAGATTAATTAGCTGGCTATGCCATAGAGACTAAGCTACATTTTTATTCAAATAGTGTAATCTTCTTCTCATAATCACGTGTACATTGTGTGTAGAGTGTCTCTTTTACATAAGAGATGTTTGTAATCTTGAGAAGTTTGGGCTGGTATTGGCTGTGTGAAATAATGTCTCTTATGCAAGAAGAGACACCCTACACAGGAAGTACAGTATTAACTCATTACAAATTACACACATAAAGACTGTACTCAGGAATAACAAAGATTTTTATTTTTTCTAAGTTTTACCAGACAAGTGGTTCCCAAGATATACTATAATTAAAGCTAACCTGATTACAGTACAGTAAAAGCAGGTCACCAGGATCTATAGTACAGTAACTTCATACAAGATTTTATACTATCCGTGAGCAGTTTTGAAAATATAGTCTTCAAAATCCAGAGGCCAGAGCTTTTGCGTGCATTAGCCACCATCCCTTAAAATGAATCGTTCTCAAGAAAATGTGAGCAGGGAAAGTGTAGAAATATGGAAATAAATAACTACAAATTAGGCTTCAAAGGAAACATTAGGTCTCTTGTCAGTAAGAAAGTAATTTCCCACCAACGTGCTGTAATGAGAAGGCATGACTTATTTAATTCTGTAAGATGGCAAAATATGCAATAACTGCACATACTGTAATTACTATACCTGTTTGATATTGTCTTTTTACTCTTAAATAACATTTAATTTTCATATTGCATGCCCCTTAAACTGAGATATTTAACTTAAATGAAGGACACTTTTTTAACACAAATGAATAAGGGTTGGTGGAATTACAAGCCAAGGTTAAATTTAAATTAACAGCAATAACCTGCCGGTAGGATTTATTTAAAAAGGAATGCGGACATTCCAGTACTTTTCCATTATTCTTTTACCAATGCCCATTCCACTGCAGAGAAATCTGACTCGTTTTCTTTTACTCACACCCAGAGTAAGCCAAAATGCCAAGGACATGCCGAGGAATGTGGCAAAAAAAAAAAAAAGTTAATGAAATGGTAGAAAAAGTTTGTTTAATCACAAATAAATCCACAGGAAAGAGACAAACAACAGCAACCACATTTGTGTCTTTGATCTACAGTGGCTTTTGTAAAGAAACAGTGATGTACTTTTCTGAACTTTTTTTTCTTTGTTTCTTAGACTGCGCATTAGTAATTTAGGTTTTACAATCAATCTGCCTTTCCTACCCTTAATTAGCAACATTTGTTACCTCTTTTACTCGTATAATAATAATTTATTTCAACTTTTAAAATATATATATTTTAACATTTAAACATTTCTAAACAAACCAGTGCAACCAGAAAACAGTGCAGGCACATACACAGGGTCCTCATAATCATGTAGTAAAAGTGCACAGTAAGTGAAAGATTATAGTCAAATGCAATCCGAAATATATGAGGCTAGGACTGAATAATCATTTTACAAAAAGTCTGGAGGTTTCCCACAGTCCTTGTATATGCCTCAGTATATCTGCGTGACAATGGCCTCTGTCACTCACTCCACACTCCACCCACGGACAGACAGAGGGAAGCATTTCAGTACTCTGCTTCTCACAGGCCTCTCCTTCATGTTCATCTGCAGGTATTTCATTTCTCCATCTTTTTTATGGTACTCTCTCTGTCTAGTGTCTACCAGTTTGTACCCATTCATACTGAATCACTAACATTACAATGTTTTTTTTCTTGTTTTTTTTTCTTATAGAACCATTCGATTATAAACACCGCACTTTGAATTCACCGGATAACCAAACACACTTGAAACCACAAACAAGGCTCCTGGTTATTGTGAATAACATGAAGCTCAGACGCAGGGAATTTTACCAGTTAGACATATGGCCCCCCAGGCTTTTTTGTGCTTTTTTTCTTATCATTATTCCTCAGATTAAACTTGTAGTCCTTTTATGAATACAGTACACATACATTCAATCAATGGAAATAATGCAATTTTCAGAGCCATTTCAGATTGATGAACAATCTCCACTACTGATGCATTTGTAACTGTGAGGTTCAACTGTATTTATGTCAATCCAAGATACAAAAATATAGAACCGAACCCCTTAACAGCTTTGCATGGATACTGCCAGTTAAAAGAGCCATACCTTGGATCTCAGAATAATGGACAGATCTGAACTAAAGTAGATGCAGGTGAGGAAGAAATACTCCAGGCTTTGGAGTAGATTCGAACAAAAAATATAGAACATGGGTTTTTCCTTGTTCTATGGATTATTGAACGTTAACACAAAGGTTGTGATTTAAACATGTACGCTCCTCTGTATAGTTTATAATGTGTAGCCATTTACTAAACATTTAAACTAAGCAACTTCATCATATTATTTATTTGTTCTGCTGTTACACTTTTTAGTACTGCACATTCTGTTAGTAATTACTAAATAGCGGGCACTGTTTCAGCAATGTACAGTTTAATCATACAGTTTTTTATTACATGAGCTGGTACATAGATTTTCATGAATCTGGCATAATCAGTATGTGTCTATGTACAGGGTCCCAGTACAGCTGCTGAACAGCTCTGCCTTTCATAATAGATATGTAGCTCAAAAACAAAGTGCTTGACCCACCTGTGCAACTGTGAGAGGTTGGGGTCTTCCTGTTTTTACAAGGGCCGGAAGGACGGTAGTTTTGTCCTTTCTTAGCTTCTCAAGCTTTGCTTTAATGACTTTTCTGCAAGAACAGAAGAAAAAATATTTTAATTTTTTATTGTTTTGCTGTGTCATTTCATATTAAATCCGGAATACATATGAATTTATTGCAAGCTGAGTTAATAAAAGCTTCAAGCAACAATGTTAACTCATGAATTATGGTGGGTACATGCATCACACTCTATTGGTGTATGCATAGACCGAGCAGTACTGATGAGGGACAATGACCACACTTGATTCATTCTCCAGAAGCAGCCAGAGATCTCCCTTTGTGCCTAATTTGCAGCAGAAGATCAGAAGCTCTCCAAACACTAAGGCTGGAAGTGTGACGTTGGTATCATAGGGTGAAGAGTAAATAATGTTATTACTGTATTATTTGAAATGGTCAAAACATGAATATTCCATGTTGCTTGGTGGGTAATGTAATGGTTCTGTACAAGGTGGCACAAGTACAGCTACAATTGGATGAGCCAGTGGAAGAATGTCACAACAGATGGTATCAATACACACACCATTGAAGTACCATACTGTATCATGGAACAATTGCACAGTGCATGTGATGATGCATATTGGATATCTATTATACATAAAAAATCTACAGAAAAGTTCTGTGTGACAAAATAACTAACTAACTAAATAAATAAATAAATAAATAAATAACAAGAAAATAAAGGTAGTTCTACTGTTGAAAATGAATGCCATACAGTACTCATTATGGTAAGGAATGCATAATGAAAACAGAAAGGCAGCCCTGTGCTTAACAGTACTTGATAAGACAGTAAGATGAAATTGCCACTTAGCTTTCAGCCACTTTGATTTCAGTCAGCTCCACATTTGATTTTGTTTGCAATTCAAACTCAATTTGAAAGCAGCTCTCGGCATTGCGATCAAGGCAATGTAAGACAGGCATACTGAAGTGGCTACTTTCTTTATAATTATCAAAAGAAAAACGAAGGCCTAGCACCAATACTTTTCCTCACTTGATTGTACTTCATAGACACTGATTAATTTGTATGCTAGTCTTGCTATATAGCCTGAACCTCCATGCGGGCACACAGAAAGCCAGCTTTTGTATATGCTGGGTAGTTTCTATGACAGCATGTACAACAGGTGCTGCTGAAAACTGCAGATTTCACAGAATGTAGAGCTGCTTCTCACATTATATCTAAAACTGCAGTCACAGCAACAACCAGTTCAAAAAACTAAATCTACTGTTAAAATGAAATTAAAATATAGACACGTAACGGCTTCCCTTTACAGATACATTTTTTTATTTATAAAGGAGTGTTTTTATTGACTAGTTAATAAACAACACATTCTTAATGCCACATCAATACCAAGACCATGATACAGGCCTACAGATAACCCCTTCGTAATTTCTGATTTACTTCATGGCCTCCCACTGTTGCAGGCAGTAAAGGGTCATGACCCATCATCTTTAACAGGGGTGGTAAGCCAGTTGATGAAAGTTTATGACCCTACACCTAAAACTATTCTGGGGAATGTAAACAAACAGGACTGTCAAACAAAATGTTTCATTTTCAATATGTAAAGCTGGAGTGTGCCACAATTCTATTCAATGCTTTATCAGAAAGCAAACCCTACTGAAGTAAAAATAGCTTCCCTCCCCTATGCTTTACCACCACTTGCAGCAGTGGGGGGTTATACAGTAATCCTTCAAGCTCTGTCAAAGGACAGGACGCAAAAGAAGAATCAGAGACAAACAGTACATACAGTACAGTAGAGATCATATCTTTTTTTAACATAGCGAGAAAAGTTTTTTCTTTTTTTCCTTTTAAATATGTCCTAAAAAGTAGCTGAAAGACAACTAAAAAATGTATATTCTTCACAACTGTACATTGCTGAATGTCCCTCAACAAATGCTACAACTAGTGCTACAGCAATACTGTACTGAGAAAGAGTCAAGGTCAGAGACTTACTGTATTAAGTGCAAAATACCTACTTGTGGTTGTCAAACAGCTTGAAACAAAGTAGTATGTTATTTATCAGCAGTAGTTTGTAGCATCACACCAGTGGTTATGCAGTAAAAGCAGGAAAACATTTTATTTATGTGGGTAAGTAGTGAAAGTACTGTATGTATGAAACGTCCTAAAAAACGGTATATATTTCTTTTATCAATTATTTACATTTTGTGTACCTACATTGCCTTTTTTCTTTTAGATTTTGCTCCTTTTGGTACACAGCAGTGCTCCTTTTTCAAATTTAAAACAAGTATGTATGTATGTATGTATGTATGTATGTATGTATGTATTCCTTTCAGACATGCTTACATAATTGCTATATACAAATATTTTAAACAGGTGAGACTCAGGATAGTGGTAGAGATCCATATATAAATACCATACATTTAAATTACAGCTAAAATAAACTAATGGATGCATTATAATTAATTTGGAAAAAGAGGTGTACAGCATACTATTACTGTATATTAGGAGGATTGTAAATGACAGAGTGTGTGGAGTGCTACTGTACTAAACTACCAGCACTGCAAAGTTATTTCTTCTTTTAGTTTTGTTTAATCAGCACCTCCTGTATATTTATTATATTGTGTCAGGGACACCTCTAGTGCATTCCAGTACAACAAGGAATTATTAGAAAACACAGCACACTTGTCCACTACTAGACTACAGTCATTTTATTTTAAAACGTAATTGTTATATATTACTGCAACTAAATAAACACATTTTAAAGTGAATGCTAAATCACTTACTTCCTGTCAAGTGTATTAACCGGTTGGTTCATCATTGTGAACGATTAGTGACTGATGTTTCGATCCTCTCCATGCCTCGCTGTCTATCAAGTAGCGTTGCTCTTCGGCACTTGTCCCTGCCTCGCTGGCAGAAGCTTAGAATCTGTGGCGCGATCGCTGCTGATGCTCCTCCTCTGGGGCATGCCCTGTTTCACCTCCCACAGTACGAGCGACGTTTGTCAGTAACCAGGGAAACGGCACTCCAGACTATTCGTGAAACAATCGCGATTGTGATGTCAGATACGTTTGGATTCCCCTTGTTGCTAGCAGCAGGCTGCAAGTGGGGCTTGTGCGATTTATTCTAGAAGTAAAGAATATCATTTCTCAAGGTGGTCAAACAGATGAAATCTGATGGAACGTTTATTCAGAAGAGGTACCAGAAACCGCTCTTAAAAGGGGCAATAAGCGATATGTGTCTTACCCCACAAGAAGTGACGGTATCAAATATCATATTGTTAGATTACCCTTCTTTATTTTAATGGACTCGGGTAATATAAAAATAATGTATCACCACCGTACACACTATACATAGGTTTTGAGGACCCAGCATACAGTACCGTCGAGGTCCATGTGCAGCAAAGGCGAATGATCAGGTGGGGTCCTGTCTGCTGCACAGGAAGTGAATTTGTTGTGTGGTGGTAGAATAAATTGGCAACAAAACGTTCTTCTTAATTATGTGGTGCCAAATGTAAATAAAAACACATATTTACCAGGTGTTTTTTGTTGGGTTTTTCTTTGGTTTTGTTTTGTTTTGGGTTTTTTTCAGATTCAACTTAAATCACTTAATTTTTCCTAGATAAAAAATAAAAAAATAAAATAAAATAAAAAAATACATTTTCTTCCAGATTTAGATTAATACATAAATGTTAACAAAAACATATTTAAAAAGTTTTGAAATGTGTGCTTTCAGATATAATCTATAAATGTTGAAAAGGCGTATCACAAATTCAACATTTAAAGTCAATATGAATATTAAATATGGGGGGAAAAAATGCTTCAGTCTGTAAATCTTTCTTTTTTACACTTGGCAAGTCAACATTTAGCTAACACGTTGTGTCTGTGAATCTAGCATATAAATCTGAAAAACTACATGGAACTTACATCTTTATTTTACAACTGCCATCAACACAGCTAGCAGCTAGATACATCCAAAATACATGATCTTTCAGCATTGTAAAGTTAGTTCAATCATTGTAGTTTGCAAGTTAGCTTCAGATTTACCTAGGCAAAACAAAAAAAAAAAGGATTTTGCAAAAAACAGATTTATTTTTCCAGATTAATTTTTTTAATTGCAAACTACAAAGATTGAACTAACTTGAAAATGCTGAAAGATAATGAATTTCGGATTTATCTGCTAGCTAAATGTTGATGCCAATTGTAAAATAAAGATTTAAGTTCCACGTATTTTTTTTACAGATTTATTTGTTAGATTCACAGATTTAACGTGTCAGTTAAATGCTGACTCGCCAGGTGTAAAACATTTTTTCCCCTCCAGATTTAATTGTCGTATTGGCTTTAAATGTTGAATTTGTGATACGCCTTTTCAATATTTATAGATTATATCTGAAAGTACATATTTCAAAACAAAATATGTTTTTGTTAACATTTATGTATTAAGCTAAATCTGCGAATCTTTTTTTGGTTAAATCTAGGAACAAGTTCGTGATGTAAGTTAAATCGGGGGGGGGGGGGGGGGGGGGGGGGGGGGGGGATACTGTACTGTTATCCAACATTAATTTTATAACAGGCAGATATGCTATTGAAAAGAACCAATAATAATCATCCATCCATCCATTAATTGCAACCGCCTATTCCTAGAGGGTCGCGGTGAGCCGCAACCTAACCCGGCACACACAGGGCACAAGGTAGGACTACACCCTGGATGGGACGCCAGTCTATCACAGGGCATCTAAGGGTCAATTTAGAAAGACCAATCCACCTAGCCAGCATATCTAGACTGTGGGAGGAAACCGGCGTACCCGGAGAAAACCCACGCGAACACGAGAAGAACATAATTCCACACGGAATCAAACCCAGGACCCTTGAGCTGTGAGGCAGCAGTGCTAACCACCGCGCCAGTAATAATCATGCTAGTTCTGAAAGGCATTGAGAAAAAAAAAGTACTTACATACCTTGGTCTGCACACCTTGTGCTTGCTTATTATTAAACGCATGAAGAGCCAAGCCGTAATCTACCAGGAAATGCCACGGCAAGTAAATAAGTTAAATACATGTAACTGATACAACATGCAATTTTAATAGGGAACTCTTCCCTCAGGATTCTGAAATCAAACCCAGCATTCTCCTAGTATGTGAACACTGATCTCCGTGAAACCTGCAAAGGTAGGTCATTGAAATTAAATATCATTTCAGTGATCATTCTGAAGGGTCACATACCCTTCAGAATGAATCGAATTTGATTAGATTGGTTCTGAATATTAGGTTTGCAGGAGAGACGCAAACATTCACATCAGTAAACACTGTGTGAACTAACCTGTATGTGTGTATGTCTGCGTTACAGTATATTCACGTGAAAAAACAACAGCCAAAATGTGGAAAGTATACTGAATTGGACCAATTTATATTTTGTAACCACTAGGATAACTTGAAATAGTGTTTTCAATAAATATACAATAATGGTAGTGTTTTAGACTACTATTCTACTGTTTTGAGCAGAATTATCTTTCTATGATCACTCAACCTGATTATGTTTTAGACAAGTTCTAAAGATTTCACATGCTTTGCCATCAAACAGATGGCCAAACTCTTCACAAGTACCCTCAGTGCTTTGATTGCAGCCTAATTAGACCATGCTTTTGACATCCAAATACTTAATGGTTTTATTCAATACATTTTTTTTAAAAACACCACAGTGGGTTTACAGCTCTATCAGACCATTCTCTCAAATGAAGCGCTAATTACCATTAAACATACAGAATATGAAGGTTGTCAGGCACTACAGAACTTCATGTTTTGCGATAACCATGGAAACGGGCCTTTTCCTTTGATTGAAAATATCTTAAAATGCATTATGAAAAGGACACTACACCCTTAAGTAATCTGCAGGGAGCACTGTGCTCCTCTTTAATAGCCATTAGGGCCTTATTTCAAACAGTGGGTAATGGAGTAGCTAAATAGCAGCATTATAATGAGCCATGCTTGACACAAAGTAAACCCCAGTGTATCAAAAGTATTGGGCCTAGCAATTCTTATAAACAGATTCAAGCATTTAGCAGGTGATAGGTGGACAATAATTTAACCTGGACAAGGTAGCTAAAATGAAACACCTCTCTGTGTAGCAACTGTATATTAACGATCTGCCTGTCAAAACAGCGTCAAAGGTCAAAAGCAGCAAGTCTAGTTTTAATCATTATATTGAATAACTTTGGGCCATATTTTCAAAGGGTCTTTTTTGAAAGAGGTAAAACACCAGTTCATTTTAAAACTAGAGTCAAACTACTAAGTTATATATTTCAATATGTTCGCTTAAGCACTCTGTGTGTTTTGTTTTTCATTTTGTAACATTATCATGATTTTTTTTCTTTAGAAAAAGTTACTTAAAGATTAAAAAACAAAATACTGGTTTTTATTTGTTAAAATCAGAAATAAAGAATGACGAGGGAAAATAAAAAAAAATACTTTATTACTATTTCTCTTTTTGAAACTTTTTTTACAAAAAATATACATCCATTTTTGAAAGATTAAAAGTAATCTATATAAATTCGATACAAACATAAGACTTACATAGAAAAAAATAAAAAGGTACTCAGTGAAAATGTAGAAGAATAGGTAGCATCAGGCTAAAATACAGAGCCCTGTTTTGAAGAAAGTGCAAAGACAAAGTTCTTAAAATGAAAGATTAATAGTTTAAAACCATAAAAAAAACTCCTGTACAATAAATTAACTGCTCCTACCTGCAACGAGTTGCCTCTTGAGCATACTAAACCATTTAAATTGTATTATTCCTTTCAGAAAGTTTGCCTGTGCTTCAAAATAAAATCACCGGGTATCCTATTCTGCCTGGCCCCATTCTGCATGCTAATTCAGCAAACCCTGCTCATTATGATCAGGAAGAGCACAAGCCAGTATTCGACTGTGCTGCAATGTGATCAGGGCTCAAATTCATCATATTTCTTTAGGGGTCAGACGGACACAATTTAGTATAGAGGGGCCTGTCACAAAATCTAGGGGTTAAGCACATTAGGGATGAAAATTGTGCGAACTTCAATTACATCAGTTATATAAATTATTATATGTATTTTATTTGTCAGCCAGAAATGCCTGAAACAACTTACATCTGCTCTCTGACAACAAGTAGTACCCAAAGGACTGCTCAATTTTTATAAAAAAAATGTGTGTCTAAGCTGAAATTATTATATGTAGGTGCATCTCTTAATTGTGCATTTTTTGTGTGCCTCCCATTTTACAGCTGAATGGCTAATTTGCCAAGGACGACCCAACTTCAAAGCATACAGTTGCTGAGCTGAGGTTTGCAATTAGAATCCTCAGACCATAGCACTATTCTCTTCATTTGCAGTAATTACAGCTAACAAAATAAATCCATAAATCCTACCCATTTTGCACTTTCATTAGTTACAGAGGTCTCAAATCCCACCAAAAAGAAAATATTACAAAACAATAAATAACCTCCACCTTCTGTAGTGGGGTATAAATATTTAAAAGTAAATACATGTTTTCAGGGTTTGATCTGGACCTCAGTCTGTATATAGGCTGGTGCTTACTGCCACTCAGTTAAAAGGTAGGGAAAACAACCAACCAACCAAAACAGCCCACTTTAACATAGTTTTAAAAGTGTCTCCACCAAATTCCAAATTCTGAAAGTAGTTTATAAAAATATTTTTACAAATATTGCTGCCCATATACAAATGTCTTTTGTGAACTCCCATATATATATATATATATATATATATATATATATATATATATATAATTCATCAACTTGTTCATAGAGGTCTAAAAACCACACTCCAGAAAAAAGGGTTCTTGAAGGAGGGCCCAGGCTAAAAGGAGTTCAGTCACTGGCTGCACCCGGGTGCAACGGCTTCACTCTGGCAAACCGGGACAGTCCAAGTCGGAGGCCTTGGCTTGGAGATTTTACTGCCAGATTTTCAGAGGCGTTTGGGCTTCTTCCAATTTGCGCTAGGAAAAAAATTAAATTAAAATTAGGTTTGAGGTCTTGAAAAATGTTAACCAAAAGGTCCACAGTTGGATCTAGGTTTCTGCCAAGAAACTTCCTTGAACTCAGGCTTTTACAAAACATACTTGTGTGACTTTAAAATAATCATTTGGTTCAAACGTTGGTTTGCTGGGGTGACACGTTTCTTTAGTTTCGTTTTATTCCTTCGGCGCTTACCTGGCGGGGTCCACTTGGGCTTCCTGGCACCGGATGGGCTCTGAACCTGGAGAGGTTTGGAGGCTGCGAGGGTCGCGTTCGAGGGCTTCATCAATATGGGATGAGATGCGGTGGGAGCTGGGCTTGCAGCTGCAGGTGTACCTTTGAACAAAAAAAAAAAAATGGTTATCTTGTTTCTGATTTGCTGTTTAAGTTTATTGTGATTAAATATGTATTTAATTTTAAACTATGTAGCTCCTGGCTTAAATATTCCAGTTACAAGAGTACAATAAATTGTTCAGTCAGATACAGTAAGCACAGATGGGTAAAAGCGGGTGGTGTCTTGTGCATCAGGTTGTCTAATATAAAGCCAGCTACAACTGCAGCCACATCTCTAATAATAAGAGCTTCAGCTTACCTTTTCAAGTTTGGTAGCTGAACTGTTACTCAAGTACTGTAGGTTTTATTTATCTTCCTGTGTATTGTTGTTATTTAGTATTCTGGTGCTTTTGCTAAATCCTCTTAAATGAATGTTTTTTCAGTTATTATAGTGTTCTTTTATGAATTAACTGCAACTTCACTCAAGTTATTTTCTTTCCCTTTCTTTTGGTCTTGAAATTAGGGGTGCAAATTAGATTCAAGAGCGACTGTTTTTGAGTAATACAGTAGGTTTCAATGTTATGTGAGCAGTAAAGGGACTCATGCATTTCTGACCAAAACTAACTAAAGACATTATTGTATGATAAGTATACATTATTTTATGTATTAACTTGAAGAACCCCAGGGGTATATGACCACCGTACAGTGATTCTGTATAACTGACCTGTCGCACTCAGCCTGGATTTAAGAGGTTTCCTTTCTTTCTTTGAACTTTGTGCTTTTGATTTGGCCTCCTTCTTGTTTTCTTTCACTTTCGCCCCCTTTTTAACTGTGAACTCATCCTCTTCATCAGTGAAATCAGGGTCGCTCTCTGAACCAAGATCTGAAATGAGAAATATCTTTGATCGGCACCCTGTTCCAACTATCCTACAATCTTGACCATTTCCATATCATTCAGCAAAAAAAGAAAGAAACTGACACAGACTGCACAAATAAAGAATGGGGAATCGTAGCCAATAAACATTCACTCACAGAATGATGAATATTCTGCGCCACTCAATATCACACTGGTTCCTGCTGCCAGCGACTGGTTAGATATGTCACTCACTTAATGCAACATGTCATTATTTATTTATTTATTTCTTAGCAGAAATAAGATCATAACTTGATTAGGATTTATCTTTTGCACGGCTGCCCCCAAATTAATCTATGTAGTGAATGGCGCAATTTTGCATTACTCTATGTGTGCTTTTAATATTCTTGCAAAAATAATTTGATGCTCTGAATTAAACAATAATACGATGCCACCTTGTGGCAATGATACGCAACTACTGCTGTGTCAGCCACTTGAGGGTGTAATTACTATGGTTGACGTGACTGTGGTTAGTAACTGGCTTGTGTTGACTGGTCCAGTTGTAGATAATAGTCCCATAAATCAGTATCATAGGTTCACAGTCAACTCGTCCCAAAATCAGGTTGGCCCAAGCACTGTCGGACGCAAGTCAAATCAGATGGAAGTAATTTCCTCTGATTACTTTGAAATCAGAGGCAAGTCCAGTCAGACCACTTATGAATAATTTCACTGACCTTTACTTTACAAAGACAGCAAATTACAAGTAAAACAACTTTATGTGTGTTGTGTTGCACTGCATAATTAAAAACTGCTAATAACATTACTAGTAGTAATAATCATAAGTACAGTTCAGTACAATTAGTTCACATCATGTTAAGATAGTTACTCGAAAGAAAAAAAAAACTTCTGCTTTGTATTTACATATTTAAAAAAAGCATGCTAATAATAACACAGTGATTCTGTATAACTGACCTGTCGCACCGAGCCTGGATTTAAGAGGTTTCTTTTCTTTCTTTGAACTGTGTGCTTTTGATTTGGCCTCCTCCTTATTTTCTTTCACTTTCGCCCCCTTTTTAACTAAGATCTCTTCAACATGCTCCTCTTCATCACTGAAATCAGGGTCACTCTCTGAACCAACATCTGAAATGAGAAATATCTTTTTTGATCGACACAGTTCCAAAACATAATTACAAACTACTATACTGTACAACTTTGACATTAAACCAGTTATAAAAACTAATAATAAATATCCACAAAAAAAAACTTCAGTGAAAGATTGATACTTGAGCAATGGCTGGACAGGTAAAGGTTTAAGTAAAAATGAATGAGTGTCAGATTGTGCAGTTATAAATCCTTTACCTAGAGTACCTGGCTCATAATCCTCATCCTGATCTCCGTCACCATCACCTTCATTATCCAGCAGCAAATTTCTCTGTTGTACTGCTGCCTTTGAGGCTGCTTGCCTTTGTTTGTTACGACCGGAGGTGTCATTATCATCTGTGATCTTACTCAGGCCTTAGGGAAAAAAAAGAAAATAAAAACACAACAGAATAGCTGCTGACAATACAGTGCTGTGCTGAACCTTCTTGTGCACAGCCAGCAAAAAGAAACTAGATTCAAAGAGGCAGATTACTTGGTGACGTTGGCTTATTCCTATGAAGACAATTTGGATGCTCTGGCTGATGTTACATACTATATATCTATGGCTGCCAACCAGAACTGATGAGCAGCACCTGAATTCAGGTAAATGCACCGTAACGCAGTAACTGCAAAGAGAACCACTCGGAATTACTGCAAACACCATAGAACTGTAAAAGGGACAGAAAAAGAAGAATTTTATTTGAAGCCAATTTCTCTTTAATAGGTTTTTGCTCCATTCTGCAATTAAGTTGATTCTTGCTACTGTAACGCCATTACAGGTGTTTTATTCCTCTAAGAAAATATCCCTTTGTTTCAAAATGTGGTTCACAATATTTTGTGGACCAGTGTAATTATCTGCTACTTAATTAGTTGTCAAACATTTTTGTTTTACCTAAAAGATTAATATTCATATTGCAGTTTGAAAGTAACGGGGCCCCATCCATCTTTGCAACTTCAGAGTCAGCATGAACGTCATTATCTAAAAGTATAAAATAACAACATAGTAAATATTAAATCTGGTCATTAGGTTCACAATGGTTGTGCCGTTAATTGAGTAAATAGACAAAGTAAATACAGTAGTCTTGGATAACCTTAAAATAGCAACTTGGCACAAGTAGAAATATCTCCATTATCTTAAATAATGGATTCTCTGATTTCATTCTGTTTCTGACCTTGTAACGTTTTTTTTTTTTTAACTCATAGCTTTAAAGCACTTAATACAACTCTCAAAATCATGTCTTTGACCAGAAATTCAAGCACAGAATTAAATAAAATCAATTTTGTAGAATAACATACTTTTATTTTAAATGACTTGTCACTGTATATTTGGCACTGGTAAAACACATTCATTGTTTTTTTGCATAACAACACTGTAACATACATATACATAAGATGACCAACTAACTGTGCCGCAGATGTAATTCTGTCATCAGCATATGTTATAGTTGGTTTAGTTATCCAGTGAGTTAAGACTTCCAGCACATGTCCTTCAAGGGATAAAAATACTTGTGGGCACTGTGACATTACAGTTTGCATGGACACTTTTCTAAGAGAGAAAGGCTGAGGTAACACTGACAGAATGTTTCACTCAAAATGATAATTTTACAACTACCTCTAGCAGTTCAATTTACCCTTCTTATTCTGGCACACCAGATCTCCAGCCAAAAGCAGCAGAGATACTGTATGATGACAAGCTGAAATGTACGATGGCAGAAAACAGATGGCTCTCAGATCACCACCCCCACTGCAAGCACAGCTTAAGCTGAATGATAAAACTGTAAGTAATATTCATAACCGTAAAGTCTATATATACTGTAATGCATTTTTGTAATCTATGGGAAATATGTTAGAGGCAGTTATACCAGCAGTGGGCCTCAATAGAGTTGGAGTTCTGTTTACATTAATAAATGTGGTCATTCTTTAAATCAAAGAATTAATTCACTTGGATATTAGTCATACTTCTGAAAGCTCTACAGAGGCCACAGAAAATGTAGCAGCGTGAATCCAAACACAAAGAATATACATAACTCTGATTTTCCTACTTATGGACATACCAAGTTGCTCGTCAAGGTACCATTAAAGTCAATAGAGGTCAATAGTTACAATATCTTTGGTGCTGAATAACTTAATAATTTTGAATCACTGTGTTATTGGGGAACAAACACAAACCAATCCAAACCTCTCTCTTTTGGTAGACTGACTGCAAAGTTTTCTTCAGTTGTTTGCAGCATTGACAAAGCTAAAGCAGCCTCCAAATCCCTTTGATAAAGCCTGTCATCCACAAGTAACCTGTAAGAAAACCATAAACAGCTGTGGAATTATTGGGGTCTATTCATTTGATCTAAATAGTGGTATCTCACATCAGACCCCACCCAGGGTCCAAAGTCTGTACTTATCCTCAAGCAGAAAGAAAACGGTAATGTTATTAAACAATCAAGAAACAACTTTGTTGTGCTACATATTGTCATATTTAATACTTTTAAACCATTTTATTACTTCCTCAAAATGCCTACAAAATAGGGAGCACATCATTTTAGATAAAGGTTACTGTTATGAAATATTAAAATGTATTATAATATAGTTTGTGTGGGAGAATATCAGCACAAGTAAAGAGACCAAGTCTTCCAGTTGAGGTGCATCAGGTATGTTTTTTTTAAGCATGTGACATCAACCGTACCAATATTGTGAATAAAGCATGGTAGAAAATCTATATATTACAGCTGAGGTCATGAGTAGGGTTTATTTGTAATGTGTGGCATAAAGAAGGTGAAAGGGCTGCTCTGATTGGCTGAAAGATCCCCAGCAATTTGGCATAAATATGTCCATGAAATATTGACAGTACAGTAACACTGCTCCCATTTAGATTTAAAAGCTACATCACATTTTGATGTAGATTACCTTTCCTCACAAGGTTTCCCCAGAGATCCACCACACTCCTGACCAGGGGGCTTGTTCGTGGTCTTCAGCTTTTTCTGTCGCTCTGGTTCTTTGGGAGCCACTCTTGGCTTTTTCTTAGGAGGTGCTTTTACACAGGCAAAATCTTCATCTGTTTCAATTTAAGCCACAAGCCGCTCTATTAAATCATGTTTATTTCATGGTAACGCACCTTTAAAACAATCCATTACCTCAAAGCACACTGTGGCCAGTAAAAAAAAGTTTGAAATTGAAAAACATATCTGCATTAGCTCTGTGTAGAAACATGATTTAATATACCTTTCATAAGTGTTGAGATATCTAGCAGGGTTAGACACTCCCATTAGTCCTGCACCCAGTCCTGGTATAGTATTAAAATGAACAGGTGCCAAGAGTTTGAACAATGTGCGTTACTCGGCTATACTCGGTGCACAGTACTCTATGAACTTTCATAGTACATCCTCTATGTATATTATAACATACCACATGTATTACCACTAAAACAACACATGATGCAAAATGGCATATTCATAAAAGGAGTCATGGCTAACAATTCCATAAATACTAGTGGACTGTACCTGGTGTGACTTTCTTTTGCTTTGTAGATCGCATATGCACAGCTGTGAAACGTATGTTATATACACTGTGGCTAATCAAGCTCGTAGTAAAACCTGGAATGGGTCAAACTGCCATGCAATACGAGTCTCATTTCAATCCCTGCATGAGATCTACAGATTAAGTGCGTGAGAGGTAAGACTTTGGGAATTATTGTTAGCTATAACCAGTTTAAGTTGATATATTACTACTGTATCAAATCACAATTCTGTTCTTAACACCTACCTTCATCTTCAAAATCGCCAAAATGTGAATAGTCTACAGGTTTCTTGTTCCTGAACATTTAGACAAAAATGAGATGAACAATTAACTATCATTAAGAAAAGTTAGGTAAAAATACAAAAGTATAGGGCATGATAAGTACATCAGAGAACGTATTATTTAATTTTAGTTTTTGTTTTGTTTTGTTTTTTTAAGTTGGCCATCAGAGTATTTTGCAACAGTTCAAGTAAAACTTTCAAATTGATTATTGTTCACTAACTTCTACCAAAGAATGACCATATCAAGTTTCATCATAACTAAGTGTTTCACAAGATATACTGTATCTAAAAACGAACGTGAATTAACGATAGACTGGCAGGGCACCTCCATATATAGTCGTACCTAGAATCTGAAATGCTTAATAATTTAGTAAAGGACGTCCAGTATCACGGCATTAATCAAAAGTAAATGTTATTCAAACCCCCACCCCCAGCCAAATACAGTTCTGCCAAACAATTCAGATAACAAAATGACACAAATATCATACTATATCATAGGTACAGTATAACACGTAATTTATTATTTAAGGCACATATTGTTATTCAGTTCCATTTGCTATGCTTCCTTACAGTGTACAGATACTCAATACTAATAATACACAAGTAAGAATTTCGATTTAGTGTTACAAACCTCGTAGGCTTTGCCATGCTTGTTTGTGGAGATCATGCAAACATCAAATAACAAAAATGGCTATCACGCAGCATAAAAAAGTTAAATAAATAATATATTTTAAAAAATGACCCCAACTTTAATGCCACTGCACAAAGAAACAACTAACAGCTGAGCCACACACAACACCAGGGTGTTCGGTTTAAAAAATAAAAAAAAACTCACGGGATTAATTATTAGAAAAATGATTATGTTAAAACAATTCTAAAGTGAAATAAAAATAAATAAATAACGATATTCTGCTAAACCAGCAGTATTCCCAACTTATTTTCTTTTCCCTTTCTGATCACAACCCGCCTGAAATGAATTAAACATAACTAGCTTTCCATTTGACGCAGCACTTTCGTTTTTTGAAAAGAAAAAATATATATACCGGTATATATGAACGTTTAATAAAAGCCTTCAAATCACTTTCCCTTTTTCTTATTTTTTTACTTTATTTCCTGTATGTTTTTTGTTTTATTTTTTGTGAATCAAACACCATTGGAACAAATTTGTTGTGGGCAGAATCTGCTTTTGTGATATTTACGACATGTTTAGAGATGCTTCCGACTGTCATCTGATGATACTGGTCTTCTAGATTCATTGTTTTTATTTATAGTTTAAGAGTTTAAAAATATATCTACATGTCCGCCTGGTAAGCCGTGTTAAAATATTGTTGTTGTTTTTTTGTTTGTTTGTTCTTTTCAGTACTGTGCAGATTTTATTTCACAGAGGACAGTTCTTGCATTTGCTGATTTCACGTTAATAATAACGTCGTATAATTTAGTTTTTCACTTATTTGACACTTTATTTAAAAGTCGTTTGGTGAACCAGTTTTTCCTTAAAAGTTTGAAAAAAGGTACCTGTATTCGTTACCTCAGGTAGTACACCCATCGTATCTTTCAGCGTTTCGCTCCTGTTGTATGTTTTGTTGTTGTTGTTGTTTGTTTATTATTATTATTATTATTATTTATTTCTTAGCAGACGCCCTTATCCAGGGCGACTTACAATCGCAAGCAAATACAAATACATTGTTTGTTTGTTTGTTTGTTTGTTTGTTTGTTTTTTAGAAAATCCCGTATCGGCAGCCTTTTTGGGGTTTCTTATCAGTACAAATTCTACTGCATGTTGGAAGGCCCCCAAAAAACTGCTGCCAGCAGTAAAATCAGGGCTACAGAAAGAGAAAAATATATACGGGTAGTTTATTGGCTAACACAGTTTAGAGAAAGGGTCGTCATATTATAATTTTGTGGTAAAATCTGTCATGTAAGAAAAACTCAATAGAATGATATAGTTTTCATCTGTTTTATGTCTCTTATTTTGCTTATATGTAACTAACCTATAAATTAATGCAGCTAAATTATGTATCCTGCTCTACAACATTAAATTAATCTGCTGTTGACCAAACAACTTTGTTTTAAACTGGATTGAGTTCAATGTTTGCCTTGCAAAACTTGCCTGCAAATGCACTGTGTTCTTTATTATTTTTTTCTGCCCTAAACAGGACCCTTAAGAATGAAAAGAAATAAAGGGAAAGTTGTTACGACTGAAAGAGAGTTTCGCTTTGAGTTCAAGCCGGGGAAACAGTCCTGTGTTCTCAGTGTGCCCGTGGAATTCCCTGTGCAAGGCAATGCCAGTGATCTGCATGGACGGCTTATGCTGCTCCACAGTTTACCTTGCTTTGTCGAAAAAAGTAAGGATTTCTTGCTTTAGCTACTGTCCAGTTGCAGTGACTAGTGTCTGCATCGAAGGTGGCTGGGTGACTTATAGGCAGATATGTTACACAAGTTTAAAGGTGTTATTGTCAAGGCTTTTAAAAATATTGTCATATACAGTAGCAGGATAATTAGCCTGAGCCAAACTGAAAATAAAGTCTGAAAAACAACAACTAAACATCATGGTGTGCATGCTATAACACTATCGTGCACTAAGTCCTGCCAACATAGTTTGCACCATACATGGACACGGACAGCAGGGAACAATACAGAATATAAGGATACCATTTTTTTTCCACTTGCTTATTTTTGTCCGTATTTGTTATGTATTTGATACATTACATGTGTGCGTGTTTTGTTGTTGATGTTGATGTTGTTGTTGTTTTGTTTGTAAAAAATAGATTTAAAGGATGCCCTTAGCAAGTTTATAGAAGAGGGGACCAATAAGGATTATGATAGAGAAGCTGAATTAGCCCTGGAAAGGCTCCGAACTGGAGAAGTGGACACTGACCTCTTGACCAACGCTTGGGCAAAGGCATATTCTGACGTAAGTGAACCAGGAGAGGGCTGTGTTTTAGCATTGCGCCACTGGTTTAAGGCTGCCAGCTTGGGATGGAGATACTAATCAGTTTGAGCCATTCCAAGACTATGACTTTCAATTAGGCCCACCTGAACCTTTATCTCTCCATTTGTTGAATAAGGTTGACTGAGTCCACAGTAAAACCTGGAATGTCTCAAACAGAGTCTTTAGGGCCCTTTTTTGACACAAAGGAGGAACCAACCAATCGTTGCCATATAAAGCTACTGTAGCAAGCAACCACTTGGTTGCAAGAAGGAATAGTTCAAGCGATTGTTCTGTGTGTCTAACTAGTTGAATATTGTTAATATTATGTTATTTCTCTCAGGAAGTTTGCCCATGCACTTAAAAATAGTGCCCATTAAGTAACACAACCTTTACAAAACTGTTTCAGTGGCAGTGCCTTATTTGTGTTTGTGTTGTTTTATTGTTTTTTTGTGTGTGTTATTAAGACTTTATGAATGATTGGATGATTCCTATGTATTTGTTTGACTCCTCAGACGACACTGGAGCACGCTAGACCTGAGGAACCCAGCTGGGATGAAGACTTTGCTGATGTTTACCACGACCTGATCCATTCTCCAGCCTCAGAGACTTTGCTGAACCTGGAGCACAACTACTTTGTCAGCATCTCTGAGCTCATCGGAGAGAGGGATATGGAGCTGAAGAAATTACAAGAAAGGTCTGTGCGTTTATTTAAAACAAAAAAAAAGCAAGCTTACAAACATGTAGATGTTCCCAGCCCCAAGTTCCTACATCGGTCTTTAGTTATTGAACATCTTTGGTAGATTATTTTTTATTTTTATTTTTTTTTAATGAATGTAGTGAATCTGCTTATTGTTTACTTTTCTTGTCCTATGTTTAAAAGATCCATATCATAGTTTAACCTTCATAATTTTGTACATGCATTCTTTTAAATTTTTGGAATATAACAGTCATGTAAAATAAGAGATGGCAGGAGATTATAATACAATTACTTTATTTTTTTTCTTGTGATGCACAGACAGTCTTCAGAAATGGATAAAGTGATGAAGGAGCTGGGAAATACTCTAAGTGATCAGGATGTAAATGCGGTCGCCTCTCAGCATTTTGACTCTCAACAGGTAAGGAAACTAATCGAAAGATGTGGTCTTGCAATATAGTCAGTCTTGGTTGTGTGTGCAGATGCAAGATCTTACTGTATAAAAGTGACTTATGAGAATTTTATTTGGGTATTACTGCCACAGTGACGCAGAAAATGATTTGCTCAATTGTATGACATTTTGCCATTGACTTTCATTGGGATTTCAAATACTGTTATAATGAATAATAACGCATAATACACTATTTTGTCTTCCCAATTTCTCTTTAGCAGTAGTCCATAATAGTCAGCAAAGTTGTAGATTTGTTAACTCTGTCATACCTTAATATTGGAATTATGATTTTAAATTAATATTTTTTTTCTGCTACCTTTTTAGGTACTGGAGAATAAATGGGCCAGTGAATTGAAACAGCTGACTACCATTCAGAAACAAGAATACCAGGAATGGGTGATCAAGCTTCACCAGGATTTACAGAACCCTAACAACAGCTCCATCAAGTAGGTGCTTCTTGTTCCATGCAGTTACAACTGCTATACTATTACAATACTTCTAATGATATTAGTCAAGAGGCTACCGGTACAGTACTTATATCAAATTTTTTAGTAGTATATTACACATTATTTTATAATACCTCTAAGTATGGGTGCTACTGCACTTACTATTTGGGTTCGTCCGAAACCAAGAACTAAATTGTTCATTATATATTCATAGGTAAGTCACAGTTAGACCTGTATCTAGATAAGCATTTATCCCAGAGGCTACTGCATCCACCCAGAATTTATGTGATTTATGATGCATTTTTGCAATAAATTACAGTTCTGAAATAATAGGGAATGCAGTGTCAATACGTTTGATTTCTGGTCATGTGCTGGAAGTAAAAATCCTTGAACACCAAGGAGATCTACAATGAGTGCAATAGTATTAGCATTGTTTTAAAAATGTATTAACTTGACACCTGCAGAGTGGTGAGCACTGTGTTTGCTTTTACCTTTGAAGCGAGGAGATTAAGGCGCAGCCGAGTCAGCTGAGAGGATCCCAGGAAGCCAACGAGAGGCTGTATGAGGAGCAGATACAGCTGGAAGAAAGCTTTACAATCCACCTAGGTACAGGTTTACATCATACTGAAGGGAAATGGTTCATTTTGATATATGAGGCGAGCTTCCTAATCAATATACCACCATTTTTCCTGGATGACATTATTGCACCAACAGGTTTATTAAATGATAAATTCAAATGATATGCCAATCAGTGTCTAAGTGAACACCACTCCAAACAATAACTGAGAAATCTAAGTCTGGAGATAAAATAAGGTGCCTGGATGTCTTTCTTTAGATACTGTATTTGTCACATTATATATAGTCTGGGGAAATATGGAGGCTTTAACTCTGTTGCGTACAGATGGTGGATGTAGGTCATAGTGATTTATAACCCTAATACTTGTTTGATTTGGTAAAACAAATGATGTAAGAAATGTACTTTAAATTCTCTCAGGTGCACAGTTAAAGACAATGCATAATTTACGACTGCTGAGAGCTGATGTGCTGGATTTTTGCAAACACAAGCGCAACCATCGCAGTGGGGTGAAGCTGCACCGACTCCAGACTGCCCTCTCCCTCTACTCCACATCGCTGTGTGGTCTGGTTTTACTGGTGGATAACCGCATCAACTCATACAGTGGCATTAAGAGAGGTACGGTGCACACCCGCTAACACAATGTTCATTTATTTTTCTCTTATAACTTTACTTGTTCTTAAGGTTATTTTACATAAATATGCCCTTATAATCATATGTGCTGTGTGTAAAAAAAAAAAAAAAAAAAAAAAAAAAGTTTAATTCTCCAGTTCACCTTAGTGGATAATGAAGAAATTCTGTTAACATAATCCAAAGCCTTTTAGTAATTAAGCATGCCCGTGAGGGGGGCTTGAATGTGTTTGGGAGAGACATTGTTTGCTTTAACTTTACTGGACACAGCACTGTAATGCAGATTGTGTGTTTCATAGACATTGTGGATCACCAGTTCCTGTTTGTTTGTTTCAGATTTTGCCACAGTGTCCCAGGAATGCACTGACTTCCACTTCCCTCGACTGGAGGAGCAGCTGGAGGTGGTCCAGCAGGTGGTGCTGTATGCCAGAGCCCAGAGGAGCAGCAAGCAGAAAGAGCAGCCTGGTAGGGAGACTGCAGGAGGGGGCACCATTGTGTTTCCTGTGACTTTTTGTAAATTTGATGTAATATCTCTTTCCCTCTAAACTGTGTGGATCAAGTTTTAAGTATTGTATTTGCAACATGAAATATTCATTTTAATTCAGACTTTTTTCTAAGATAGTAGTATACAGTACATCTACTTTTAAATATCTACATATTTTATTTTTTAAACTCCCGTGTGGTGGTTCACCCTGCATTGACAAATATAGAACAGGCAAATATGGCGGATAAAGCAACGAGTGTCCCCATTCGTTCTACAGGTCTATCTAATTATAGAATGATTTTATTTGACCCTGAAAATACTACAGTGCTTCATGGGCTTGACCACGACAGTTTCATAAAATATGAACATGACTATAAATATTAAATCAAGTCTAATTGTTCAGTGAAAATGTGTGGTAGTTTAAATTGTAAAATCTGTACACAAATGGCTTAAATGTTTAATTAGGCATTGTACGGTAATTTACTCTATACTGTTACAGTTAAGATAACTACTGTTACATCCTCTTTGGTATTGTCTGATACAATTTTGGTCAAAACATGTGTCTGGAGCAATCCTATAATATCTCCCATATCATATTTCACATGTGCTGTAGCCATGTTTAATTGAAAAAAGAGAATGATTGTTCACAGACTTCAAAGAAATACAGGCTCACGAGCTGAGAGTTCCCAGAGAGAATCCTAGGAACTTTACAGATGCATCCATAATTCTAGACATTTAAATATCTGGCTATCAAGAGCCTATAATAATTCATTATTTTTTAAAATGTGTGGAGTAATTTATATAAGAATATCCTGAGGTTATTGCATATATATTTTTTTTAAATAACATGAAACCTTTCAGAGCAGTGACTCATAATCCAGGGTTCCGATAAGGGTAACTGGTAAACCACACAGTAATATTTATGTATTGAACAATTACAATATTTTCATGTCTGCTGTTTTGGAAAGGGAAATTTGTAGGAGCGGATGTGGTCAGGATTTCTGTTTGTTAATGTGTTGGTAGGCACTGAAGACCACTTATTGTAATTGGTAATTTTCTGTTACACAATTACACATAGCAATAGGTCTTTCCATCAGATTATATAATTGTATTTAAGAAGAAACAAGATTACTGGTAAACAAATCTGCCTGAGCAAAAATAAATATAAAATCTTTGTCTTTTTTGGTCCTATAACAAAGTAAGAATCTGTTATCTTTTAAAGGTTGTTCAGAACTGTATTTATGTTTAGGATCTCTGTCTGGTTTTGCCTATTTTTTTTAGAGTAATAAAGAGTTATACTATTAAAACTGGAGTAACTTTTATCAGAAAGGTCTAGTCCCTCATAAGATGCAGGCAGTGTTAGTTTTATTTCTTATAATAAATATTAGGAACCTAACACTTATTTTACACATTTTTTTCTTCTTGTTTCCTGTCTTTATTCTTTTTTCAGTTTTCTCTGCTATCCATGTTACAAGTATCTAAAAATATTGTTTAAACAATTGTTTAGGTATGTTTTTAAAATGTGTTCTTGCTTTTTTTTTTTTTTTTTTAGATATGCCCAGAAATGGTGGTAATGACGACAAGTCTAAGAACATAGAAAGAAACCCCTCCAACATTCTCCCAGGTCTGCAATAATGAATGTCTTCACTTTTCAAATGGGCATGCAAGCCACTTTTTACATACATATTACATTAATACCACTTGTAATAAATAGGTGTGTGATCACTATGGTTACATATATAGAACAGTAGGAGTGTCTTATATTGTAACATAGAGATTATAATATGTAATTAATATACACTGGGGATGTTTTTTTTTTTTTTAAGTGTATGTGCAATAGGTCATGTAACTTTTGTAAAGATTGTTTGTTGTAATGACAATGGACTTGCCATGTGCTCAGGGCAGGAGTAACCGGAAAAAGAAAACCAGAATGGAATGAAGGTTTCCTTGGAAGACAGTATGTTAAACAAAGAATTACTTACTTGAATCAACTGTTTGAATAAAGCAGCTGAGTACTTGTAAGGTGATTGCAAACAAACATACATGTGTAAACTAACCATTGCTTGAGATAAAGAAGAAATACTTTAATTGAAGCAAAGTAATTGAAGCGGTTAAGCAATTATGAGTTGCAGAAGTCTAACCTGAAGAAGGCATCTAAAACCTTTTAATGCAAATGGAAAATATGTGCTTGAACTAATGTGTGGAGTGAACAGTTATTGTTTTTATCTGTAATGAACATTTAACCTGGACCTTAATCAAACAATTAACTGTGAACCACAGATTGACAATTATCTCATTATCATAAAGGACATGAGAAACTTGTCTAGACCCGCACATCTGGGTATGGACTTTTATGAACTTGTGTATAATGTAAATAGTGATTGCAAAACTGCCCTTGTAGGTAAGGATACTCTGGTGGAGGTATTGGTTTCAGAATGGCAGTGATTAACTTCCACACAGACAATTATAAAGTCTACCAATAGGTGGTAGTGAAGATTGTTGTGTTGCTATCTTTCTGTTACCTTAAACTTAATAAAATGAAAGATTGCCAGCCGCTGATGTACAGCAAATTAATTCGTACCATCTCGACCGTCCTGTCACACACTAAATACATTGTTGTTTTTTGGTACAGTAAAGCAACGCAAAGCAGGCGTCACATTGATGATTATTACGAAGAAGAAGAATTTAAGTCACAGTCACATCCTTCAGAAATTAATTCTACTATAAATTAAAAAGACAAAACAATTACAATAAATATATGTTTTAATATAGATCAATGTTTTTATTGAACAAAATCACTGGTGTTCATGTTCTCATTCTATTTCTTGACAGGTGAATTCTATATCTCTCGGCATTCCAATCTCTCAGAGGTGCATATCGTTTTCCATCTGTGTGTGGACGACAATGTCAGGTCCGGGAACATCACAGCACGTGACCCTGCAATAATGGGTCTTAGGAATATCCTCAAAGTCTGTTGCACCCACGATAGCACCACTATCACCATCCCACTGCTGCTGGTGCATGACATGTCTGAGGTAAGTAGAAGGACTTTTTAAGTATTATTAAATAGTAGCCTAATTAATAATAAACAAACAAACAATGAACAGTAAATGATATCCTTTTCAACCTCTGCAATCGAAAAGATCCAAACATCAGTTATACCAAGAAAACAGAGTGTACAATGAAGTGCAAAGAAACATCTTGGGGTTAAGCTGTAACCACAAACCTCAGACTTGCAGTTATCCAGTTATTAATTTTTCCAGTATGTACTGTATGGACATACTGGACTGTAGACACATTGGGGTATATTTTAGTAATCTATTCAGCAGCATATCTTAATACCACCATCCTAAAACTGTCTATCTCTTAACTTTGTATTTCTTTTGTATTGAGTGGAGTTATTAAGGGGGTCAATAAATCAAACACCAACATGATTAATATAGAGTTAAAGGACATCAGTAGTTAGATCATTGAAATAGACTACATTGTACTACCAAGACAGGTTCACACTGCTATGCAATGGGAGTCTTAAAATAACTGGTACAGTTTTTAATATCAGTGATATATTGGAATCTTATTTTAAGATTATAATGCTGCTGGTTAGCTTGTCATTGTGTTTGACCTCTAATGTTCAATTGCATCTTTTTTTTTTTTGCAGTTCAAAATATGTGTACTATAGTCCACCAATCTCTGGGTGAGGGTATAAAAGTAGAATACTAAAACGGTTTGCTATTGTACTGGTTTCTTCTCTTAATTTTAACACCAAAGCCCAAAGCATTTGTGTTAGACTTCTAGGTTGAGATCATTAGCTTTTGGTGAGCAGTAAAAAAAAAAATTGAACTCTGACTTATTTCTGTGGCTCGAATCACCACCTACAATGTAAACAATGGTTAACCAAAAGCTACTTCAGGAAAGACAGAACATCTTCTTATGCAGAAGATTCTCCCTGTAAAAATAAAAAAGTAATAATTATACCCTTTTTCTGAAGCCGGTGATTGTTTCAGTGACTCAACACCGGCAGCACATTTAGAAATATATGTTGCGTGAAGTCTGGGAGGAACTAAAATAATGTAGCGGGGGACAGGGACGGGGCAACTTCTGTATAATTTGAGTAACTTTCCACCGGCCAGCTACAGGAAACAAATAGTTGGTCGGAAATAGTAGCGTGTCATTAAAATAGAATTTGATATTACTGACTGCTGAAATAAACCCTGTGCAAACTAGAGTAACAAGGTTCCTTTTGTGTGATTTTAATGTCATTTAATTTGTATAATTGAACTATAAAATTATGCTTTGTTATGCTGCATATCATATTAACTGCAAAACACAAAGGCTATTATACGAGTAGCTGACAGCAGGAAATCATACCCATACATCAGTGTGCCACTTTTAGACATCCAGCGATCGAAAACTAACTAGCCTGCTATGATCACCGCAGAGATGCACAGTGATATTTCTTTATTTATTTTTTTTAATTTTAATTATCTTAATCCCATTTGCTTTTGTCACTCGCACCTTTTATCTGTGGTAAATGCACAGAAGCTTTTGTTATTCAGAAGTGGTTTTTTTTTTGGGGGGGGGGGGGTTCAGCTATGTTTCTATGTTGGTTTAGTTTAAATGGAGGGTTGGTTGGTCGTTCTGTAGTTTCCACTTTCTCTTGGTCCAAACCCTTTTTTACCGAGCTAAAACCACACTGGTCAGTGCCTACCCATCTTATTCGTTTTTGCTTCCGTGTTGACACTGAACTGCAAGTAGGAAGATACATTATAAAGGAGTTGTAGGCGATTTGATTCCGGAAAGCTGTTCAAACATATACACAGCTGTCAGGTTGTAATGCTTCCAGTTGATTTAGGATGTGGTCCAGTGGCAAAGTAAACACATGGCAGAAGAGCTGTGTCTCATGGATTCTTGTCGCATGAGGTTCCACTTTGCAGTGCAGCCCTTCCCATTAGTATACACTGGGGACACTCATAGTTTAATACATAAGTATGCAACACTTACAATTTAAGATATGTCTATTGAACCATACATTTAATTCTGATGAAACTTGGCATTCCTTAGCATTTGGGTATTAGAATCTGGTGTGTAAATGGTTGGGCTAATGAACACATTCTTACTACATGAAATGTTTTATGAAATTGAAACAAATGGTTAGTAAGATAATTCCATTAACACATTTGTAAATCTAAGACATGCTACTGTACATTCATTTGTCCATATGTATGTATGTATGTATGTATGTATGTATGTATGTCATATTTATGTTTTTACATACAGTACATCTTCAGATTTGCTCATCCTATTGTGATTAAACTTGATTCGTAGATTATGTACTACAAATTATGTATACTGCATACTACTGAATGTACTATCCTTGTATATCACACCAAAGGAGAAAGCATTCAGAGTAACTGATGTTTTATAATATTTAAATCACAGCAGATATTTGTTAATACTTTTTAATCGTGATTGCTTGCAGGAGATGACAATACCTTGGTGTCTCAAAAGAGCAGAATTGGTATTTAAATGTGTCAAAGGTGAGTATTGATTTTGGTATCAGTTACAATATGTAAACACTGCAAGACCATGCAAGAGATACACTAAGTATCACATCAGTATACTGGGTCGAAAATCTAATTGACACTTTATTGGTTCATTCTACATTTGTTTATGCGTATGTAGTTATATTCAAATCAGTTAGTACTATATTTGTAATTAATGTACAAAAAAATAATAATAATAGCAGCTAGCAATAATACATTTAGTACAATATAAAAATGGTAAAGATCAGATTGTCGTTAACACTATGCACCATCAAAGAGTTCCTTGGATGTCGAAACTGTTTGAAACTAAATGTATCTTTTGTAATCCTCCACTATAAATAGTAAGGTAAACCAATGGTTAATACAGTTAAAACATTATCCATTATTGTATGACAAGTAGAATATCTCTTCCTGTTGAATTTGGGATTCCAAATCCTGTTTTTTAATGTGATAACAATGTACAATTTGGATTCATACTAAGGTCTTCTGGTTACAGCAAAGCACAGCCTAGTGCTGAATCGCTGATTTTGTACTGTAGAACTCAGGCTGAGGCGAAGCAATACATAACCAGCTTTTTATTAGATCATTGCAGTATAACCCTAAATGCAGCTTGTGTGTACAGCTTATTCCAAACATCTAAATCCAGGCAGTGGTTGTTTTCAGATATCAGTAAAAGAACCAGGATGTGCTAAATTGTGGTTCTGAGTTTGACAGACACCACACAAAATGTATTTTAAAATGATAAAATTGCCCAAATATGACTTTAACAGGAAATCAGAATGTTGACATACAATGCGAGTTGTTCTGAGACTGCCTGCTTCTCAGCTGGTTGAAGGCAATGGCTGAGCTTGGTACCTCAAAGCACCTCTCTCGGTACAACAATGTGTTATTGCTTACAGTACTTGGCTCTCATGTATGGGTAGGTTGAAAAAAAATACTTTAGCACATGAACATTTTATTATTTTAGGCTTTATGATGGAAATGGCATCCTGGGATGGAGGAATCTCCCGCACAGTGCAGTTCCTTGTACCACAGGTAAGGTTTAAAAATAAATGTAATTTGTATTTGAAGGCATATTAAGGGTATTATTATTGAGGAATGCACACTGTTTTGGCCTTGTTTCGATACTGGGGTGAAGCAGTGAACATGCCTCAGTATACAGGGCCATCTATGTTAAGAAAGTAAGATTGGGTAGTCTTTGGGGCTCTCCCAAGTGGCGCATCTAGTAAAAGCACTTGCGTAGAGTGCAGGATGTGCCCTATAGTCTGGATTTCGCCGGTTCGAGTCCAGGCTATTCTTTTGCCAACCGAGGACGGGAGCTCCCAGGGGGTGGCGCACAATTGGCCGAGCGCCGCTCGGGGGAAGGGAGGGTTAGGTCGGCCAGGGTGTCCTTGGCTCGCCGCGCACCAGCGACCCCTGTGGTCTGGCCAGGCGCCTGCGGGCTTGCCTGTAAGCTGCCCAGGGCTGCGTTGTCCTCCGACGCTGTAGCTCTGGGTGGCTGCATGGTGAGTCTGCAGTGTGTAAAAAAGCGGGTGGCTTCTGTGTTCCCTGTGTCCATTTTGTAAATGCAGTAATCCTTGAAAAAGCAAGAAGAAAAAACAATGATTCTCTTTCCAGGCTTCAAGGGTGTACCTGCTACGTTTCTGAAAACAAAATTTATTGTCCCCCAGCTCCAGTTTTCAATGATAAAAAAGGAAGTTGTGCAGAGTAATAATTTTTCTTTACAATAATAAAAAGTTATTTTTATTTTTAATAATTTTGTTATTTTACAATAATAAAAAGTTAAAGCATCAGATACTGGCACAAAACAGTGAATTATTTCAGGTTAAAAGGAGCCTTTAACATGAACAGTTTTCCGTACATATCTTTTGAGTTATTTTGTTGGTGTCCGTCTTGTGAGGAGTTAGAATGAGGTAATATTTTGCCACCATATGTAACATGAAAACTGTATCTGCTTTAACTCTAATGTGTTTTTTAAAGGAGATTATCAAACTGGTCCTTGGGGGTGCTTTGAGCCACATTTAGAATTGTAGCTAGAACTCTTTACGCAACATTTAGAACAGATATTATTTAAGCCTTGCTTAAAGATGGTGACAGGCTCAGCATATACAGCTGGCAGCAGGTATTAGCAGCATTTAAATCCAGTAGCATTTCTTCTTAACAGTGTTGAAAATAGTAACCTGGGTCATTCAACTTCTGTAGCTTTGTTTTCCTCATGACAGCCTTGCAGATAGAGCTATATATAGAAGTAATATACAGAACATGGCATTTATTATTCAAACAGAGTGGAGAACATGCTCAGTACAACAGGACATATCCACTAAACAACCTGCTGTTACATTTAATGCAATATTCCATATTCCTGGATAAATTAACAAAAGTACCTGCTTATGCTCTTACTGGGCTTCTTGCACATCCATTTTTAATTAGGTTATTTTATGAGGTTACACGTCAAGCACTGTGCTGTACATTTGTTAACAGTAATATTTGTATGTTATATTATGTCTGTTTATTTATTCATTCATGTTTCTTTGTAATATATAATTTGATCTTTAAAAAAAAAATCAAACGATGCACCCTATAGCCTGGACATCGCCAGTTCGAGTCCAGGCTATTCCTTTGCCGACCGAGGACAGGAGCTCCCAGGGGACGGCGCACAATTGGCCGAGCGTCGCACAGGGGGGAGGGAGAGTTAGGTCGGCCAGGGTGTCCTCGGCTCACCACGCACCAACGACCCCTGTGGTCTGGCCGGGCACCTGCAGGATTGCCTGTAAGCTGCCCAGGGCTGCTTTGTCCTCCGACGCTGTAGCTCTGGGTAGCTGCATGGTGAGTCTGCAGTGTGTAAAAAAGCGGGCGGCTAACGGCACGCGCTTCGGAAGACAGTGTGTGTTCGTCTTCGCCCCTCCCAAGTGGTAGAGGTGAGCTGAGCTAAGTTGGGGAGAAAATAACAAAAAACTAATTGGCGACTACTAAATACAAAAAAATATTAATAATAAAATTAAAAAAAAAATCAAATATCGTCGCCTTTTAATTTTGTAATATTCAATGTGTCCACTGCTTTCAGAAGGATCATGCCCACTTCCCATGATCCCAGTGTAGAATGAACACTGTAGGGTGTGTATGCAGTACAGCTATGACATTTATTTCCACTGGCTCCCAGACAGTCCCTGGCATTTGTAGGCAAGTTGTCAGTACATAGTGTGAACTGTAAGTAAACAGCAAGCTGTTCTTCTCTATTTGCAGAGTATCTCAGAGGAAATGTTCTACCAGCTGAGCAACATGCTTCCACAGATCTTCAGAGTGTCCTCGACCTTGACCCTGACCTCCAAGTGATGACATCACAAAGAGAACAGCTCTGAAGAACAGAAAGGGAGAAGTTAGCTTTCCAAGTTTAAAGACTTACTAATTCTGAACAATGTTATCGCTCACAAACCATAGTTCTGGATGATACATCACTACATGGTCCAGTGGTTAAAGAAAAGGGCTTGATATCAGGAGGTTCCCAGTTTAAATCCCAGGTCAACCACATCCTTTGGATGAGACGTAAAATCAAGGTCCTATTGTAAGTGACTCTAGTCTCTGTAAGTCGCTTTGGATAAAAATATCTGTTAAATGACTAAATAATAATAATAATAGCCTTATCCAGGCTCAGTATTGTTTGTCAGGACCAAATATATTTTCCCTGCCAGGAAGCAGTGTTCCCATGTAATGGCAATGGTCAGTCTGACTGTGATTTCCTGTTTAATGAATTTCGAGTACAAATCCTCAACATATTTATTTCAGGACTGCTTGGAAGAGCCAGGTTTAGGCAGACCCAGGAACAAGGGAGTACCTAGTTTGTAATTCTAATGTCCTGTAATTGAACTGAGTTGTCTAGATATGTATATTTGTATGTTATAATGTCTGTTTTGAAAGTGTAATCAAATTATGCTATGTATGCCATTGTGGATACATTTACTGGTATGCACTAAATAAATATTTAAACTTTACACGGCAACAATTTGTCAGATTGACAGCAGAAACATGTTTTTGTTTTGTTTCATTTTACCAATGCACTATGTATTATTGGATTAGATGCTGAAAATGTAGGATGTGCATTAAAAATTACAATCTCTGGTGTGTTTCTCATCCTGTTTGACATTTTGCATAAAGAGTCTGCCCATAAAGAAATTGACCTATAAAACATTTAACTGCTAGCAGCCAGTATATCTTTATAGCATCACGGAATTGCTGAATTTGCTATTATTCTTGGTGGTTTTCTCAGGAACAAATATGAAGGCTGTTCATTTGACCGTTTGCTTTTTTTAAATTTTGTTTGTTTTATTAAAGTGCCCATCACCTATAGTATCCCCATTTTTCTTCTCCATTAGAAGTGCTCGACTTGAATACAAACCAAACCCAGACAAGTTTTGTACCCTGCCTATGGGAGGTCAGTAACTTGGGACGACCAGGTTTTGAACCTGCAATCACGAGTCACACAGTTCTTTTACTAGGCTAGAATGCCATTTCCTTTTATAATTATTAACAAGCCTTCTTTGTTCTTTTAGTTTATCAATCTGAACTGGAAGGACATTACCCGATGTTTAGAGCTGTGGTTGGCTTCACTTACTATTACTGATGATGCAGTTTACACAATTCACAGCTGGTGAAGAGATCCAGCATGGAATGAAATCATGTCACTAAGTCCTTCACGTTCATGGGATATTGGGTTTACAGATGAAACGTTCTTGTGTTTAGCAGTGAAAGCCACATTTGTGCTGAAGCTATTCTCATGTAAAAGTTACCATGAAAGCTCTCCTAGGAATTGGACAGGCTAGTTATAAATCAGTTGTCCACATAGCAGTACTGATGTAGATAAAGTCCTTCATTGCAGAGGAATGAAACTTGGCAGGTGGAGCCACTAAATGGTCGACATCAAGGTTTTTGCTCTGTGTCTTAATTCGCCCCTTACCATGTTAGTGCTCTTTTGTAGCCTTGGGAGTATTAAGACAAAATACAGTGAGACCTGTTGCATCCACTTTGTGGAAGAGTGGATGACTTGACACATTGATTAGACCCCAGAATTCTCAGTTGCGCCATGGTACAAATATATGATCGGATAACCAATGTACTGACAAATTTGTCTTCACTTGTTTGCACGCAGGTTTTTATTATATAAAAAGTTAAAATAAAATGCACACGCTGATGTACTGAAAAATGTGTGTGGTGAAAGTAACACAGTGGTAATGTAAACACTACATAATTTGGAAACTATGTCAGTCTCTATTGGCTTTCAACCCTATGTCTGTTTTTTGTTGACCCAAATGGCTATTCGGTCATACTGGTTGATGTACAGCTGTATGATAACTCAGGGGCAAGAGTAATGCTGCAAAGAGAAGACGAAAGCAGTTACTCAGTGATTTTAAAGTCGTGCATAGCCATGTTAGACATGGGAGCCTGCAGAGGTCATGGGAAGAGCTCTTTCTTTGGTGCAAGAGTTTGATGAGTCACATTATATAAGCCATATTTCTGTATTTGTATATATTACTGGAGCATCACGGTACTGCCAACATTCAGAGCTGGAAAAGAGCAATAGGTACTGCCAGGATTTAGTTTATGAGATATCATTGTTCAATGGTTCAGGTTAAATTTGAATAGAGCATTTTCCTAGAATGGCTTGTTTTTGGATTATGTTCTGGAAAGGTTGAAATATTGATATCATTGATGGGATGATTTTCTTGTGAATTACTTATAAATGTAATATGTAAGAAACTAAAATATAGATTAAATCTGTTGTTCTTAGACAATGATACAATATAACATGGGTTTGTAAGTATCATTTGGCTACATTGTTTATTAAGTTTAAATTAATCTTTATGAACTTAATGCTTTATGGATGATTTAATGAATGGTTGAATGAATCTTTAAAAATTACTCCATTGATGTAAGATGATATTTTTCACACCAAAAGCCTTCTTCGGGGTATATTATTAAAAATAAGAAAGAGTTATAGATGATTACTGATTTTATCAATTTATTTAGTTATGTATTTGACAAGGTCATGGAGGCAAACCATTTGGCAACGGAAAAAAATATATTACAAATTAAACAAACAGGTTCCAAGGCAAATTATCTTTAATGGAAATACAATGACACCACATTGTAACATTTATGAACCTCTACAGACTCCTGTAAAACATTCAACTACCAACACAACAGCCTGTTGCCAATCCAAATGACAGACTAAGTTTGTCAGTCTCAAAGCAGAGGCAGCACTTAAATTACTTAAAAAAAATAAAAAGTCAAGGACCGTAAAAAGGAAATACCACATCCTTATCTTCATATCCTTGTACACTCAATGCACCCTGTAGTTATCATTATGATGGGGTTTTCTTTTGATATTTCTGTAAGAATAGTTAGTAATTTCAGTCATCCCTCTGCAGTGCACTGAAATGTACACGTTGTCAACCCACTCGACCTTTCCAGTGGTTAAATCTATCCCAGCTTTTTCTAAGGGAGGAAACCTCAGAATTATGATGTTCCTGAATGATCTGTTTCGGGAACCATTTTTCGTGCTTTGCAAGACAATAAACGAGAGCCACAAAATCTCCTTGTTTCTTTTTTTATTTTTGTATATCTTAATACATCTTAATGGAGTAGTGGTTAGGGCTCTGGACTCGTGGGAGTCGTGGGTTCAATCCCAGTTGGGGGACACTGCTGCTGTACCCTTGAGCAAGGTACTTTACCTAGATTCAACGTAACAACCCAACTGTATAAATGGGTAATTGTATGTAAAAATAATGTGATATCTTGTAACAATTGTAAGTCGCCCTGGATAAGGGCGTCTGCTAATAAATAAATAATAATAATAATACAGGCCCCCCATACTCTTTAAATATTGGGGTTTTTTTTTGTGAAATTAATCCCTTATTCTTTAGGATGCAGGACAATGCAATGCAAGTGTTGTGATGATCAGAGGGGATGTAAATGTGTAAATTACATGGAGGAGTGGTGGGCTGGAAACAGAGACTGGTCAAACTGGAGTACTTTAATACTTTTGTGTATATTTTACTTAGATTGTTAGTTTCTATATAGCTTAACAATCAATTAGAAAAAATACTTCAGACGCCAAGCAGTCTTATAGAAAATAGAATGACTTACAGTTTTAGCCAAAAAATCAATTCTCTATGATGATAATGTCACATACATATTAAATACTTGCTTATCACTCCTTTAAGTATTATTTCAGGTCCCTGAATGGTAACGCTAATCAAGTAATTTTAGGAACTGCTCAAACAAACTATATGGATATATGCTATAATAAATTATTTCCAGGGATTCAAATAAGTGGTTCAAAATTAAATTAAAAATGAACACCTTTAAACAAGGAATAACCAAAACACTTTTCATATAATAGCTATACCTAGAGAATGCATTTTACTTAGCAGCCGCAATCTCCCTCACAAGTATAACTCAGCTTTTGATTGTACCCACTCAGAAGACTGGTATCTGTGGAATCTACCTGACATTCACTTTCATCGGGTTTCTAAACCTAGTTATCTTGTGATATCAAGAAACAGTACAAACGTCACAAAGACTCCCATTTACTGCACAGCCCTGCCACTAAATACTGTATTCCGTTGAAGGCAGAAACAGCCCTAATTGACTTTTTAAAATAAAAATTCAGGACCTTAAAAAGAAAAAGCTCAACAGAACTTGTCACACAATTGCTATAATAGATAACTCACAGAGTATAAATGACTGTGCATTTGATGATTATAACATATGTGTAAATGTGACTCTGAAAATCAAATATATTCAGAGCACACACATATTTTGGTAGGGTTTATTAATATATGGTGAATAATATATTCCTAAATAGTTTGTATATACTGTTTATATATTTAGAGAGATAGGGATTTTTACAAGCTTTTTATAATAAAATCACATATCTAGAGATTCCAGCAATACATACATAGAATATTACTGTAGCTGACCAGACTCAGATTTTTACAATTTCAGCACAGCTACAAAATGCATAGTCCTGGAAGGCGAAGGGGGAGGGGAGGATTTATTCATCATCCATCTTAATTCACAATGCCACTCTGAATATCCTAGCTGTGGCTAGTTATTTATTAATAAATACGACTATTGGATTGGCGACCAGCACAATGTAGAATGGCGAGGACCTGTGGAGCACCAGTCACTACAAGGGTCAGCGGGACAGATTCACTAGAACGCATTAACTCCTGAGGAAAGTTGTTTGTAAAACTTATGAAAAAACCACACTGTTAATGTGATTGAAACTGTAGACAAGACAGCCAGGGGGGATCAATAACTCTAAACACTGCCACACATCTTACCGACATTTAACTTACAGGTTACTGTAAACGTCACGTTACTTTCTATCAATGTGGTTATTGAAAAAGAAGGAAAGAAAGAAACCAGTGGTTTTCTTTATGACTTCTGTCCGTGTTCCTGCTGGGTCTTTCATACCGGGAATCTTTCCACGTCATTAGGACCTTCCCACAAGTTGTGCAAAGACAGAACAGAGGAAAGTGAACAACTTGAGCTGCATGGATTCCCAAAACCAATACAAGGTAATACATAATTAATGTACTTGAACTGAGAATATAACTATTGTTTGCGGTAAATAACTACAGAGTTTAAAACATGAATAAAGAAAAAAAATATCTGCTGTAATAGCTTCCACTTGCCACAACATTGCTGTTATGCTGTATTCCATAGCGTTACTGTTTACACGGCGTTCCCGTATTCAGCACGGTTGTAACTGAAAGAGATACGTAAGATGTAGTCCATGTTAAAACACTTTGTATCAGTTTACTGTCGCTGTTAAATTTGCGTCATTCAGTAGTTTTGGACTACTTTAGTTGTTTTTTTAAGGAGTTGAATTTAGGTTAATTTCAGGATGGCGACAACTGTGGGTTGTTATTATTGTAATAAAAGATGATAAAATGTTTATGAGAAAAGTATGTAGACTCGTCTGAGTTAAACGCTGCTCATTGGCACTGGTTAACCCCCCCTCGCCGTTTTGACACTTGGTAGGTGTGGGGGAGGTGCTGCTGGAGAGATATTTTGAGAGTGTTTATAACCTCTCACATGTACACGATTACCGTGATTATTATTACGCAGCAGAGGTGCTGCTGTAATCTGTCATGGTGAATTCTAACACGCGCATGAAGTCAATTTAAAGTTTTTGGATATTCATTGAAACTATAGTTTTAGCAAGAGGCCTTGTTTGCCGCGGAATGATTTACAGTAAACAAAACACAAAAACGTGATTGCAGGCCCTTAGATTTTGATACCTTTTGGAAGAGTTTATGAAAAGTAGTTTATCCTACAGACACTGTGTGCCAGTTCTGCATTTCTAAATAATTACAGATTACAACTGTAGAGCAGTTGGGATTGTCTTTTTGAAAACTTGACATCATCAATAGTGCATACCTGTGTTGTTCACTGAAGAATTTTGTTTTTTGATAGGCTAGATACTTTGCTTTCTTATTTAAGTGGTGTCAGCTAGCAGCAATGCTGTCATTGTTTTCCACCTGTCTCTTTCAGTTCAGACACTTGAATAGGAGGCCTCTGATTAGGGTTACTACTATACCTGGGACAGTTCAAGCCTTTCAACTCGCATCGCAATGCATTCTGGTGTGTTTTACCTGTCTCAGGTACCTTTCACAGCAGGATTACACTCACTAGAATGCATTGGGGTGTGAGTTGAAAAGCCTGGACTGCAACACTGCCGTGCTTGTCTTAGTTTAATGAGGAGGTATGCAGACAGCTCAGGGATCGAACACATGACCTGGTAATCCAGAGGCATGTCTGCTAACCGTTATGGCATCTGGCTGGTCTGAGGGTCCCATTGCATGAATCTGTCCACGTAATTGCTCTTAAGCCACATTTAAAATTCCAGCCAAAGCTGACATGTTTCAGTCAAAATGAGTTGTGCAGATATTCAGTTGTTGTAGTTCATCAGTTTTGATATGGACTGTGTGGTTAAAGAGCTTCTTCACAGTCATCAAAAAGTGCTGATTCTGTCAAACAGTCCACTGTTTCGAGTGCCCTCAGGCAGCATTTCAACACTTGTGAGTTGTTAATGCCCCTGAACTGTTTCTAATTGAACGGAAACCTTCTTGCATGGTTGTATATCCCTTGACTGATATATTTTAAGTAGGAACTTATAAATAATCTATTAGAAGTTGCAAAGGGTTGGTGCTATAGAAGTAGTTTTGATGAGTTTTATTCTAGATACAGAGTGTGGTGAATGGGAAGTACCAAGCTTCTTTATTCAATACAATATTGTTGATAATTATGCCCCACAGGAGATGCATATCTCAGTCGGCACGGATATAACGGAGGCACCTGTACGTATGTCACACTTAGAGTTTTACATTTAGTATGTAAAATATAGAACTGCTTATCCAACTGTGAAACTTGGTTAGGACATACTTGAGCGCAAGTTATCAGACAGTTACATTTATCTAGAGGACTTTATTTTAATGAAACGTGGTTAGGGCATTATTTTTGAGATGCTCAGAAACAGGAGATATATGGCCTCTGCTAGATAAGTTAAAGGAGTTGTCTCTCAACTGGGCTGTAAGAATGTGTGTATCCCAAAGATCATCTGATTAAAGTATGGGCCAGAACTGTGCAGACTCTTCACTGTACAGGTCTGGAGTAAAAGCACAGGTACTAAAGTCTGCTGCATCAACATCACATGTTTGCACATATGCTAACGCTCGGCTATTGTGATGCCAAGCAAATATTATTTGAAATCTTTTCATATACTGCACTTTCTCTAATAAATGCCTAACTGAGTATTACAAAGCTTTTCTGAGCTGTGAAAGGGGCTATTATCTTGAGAATGCTTATTTGTTTTTTCTTTAACTATTTTGTAATGAGATGCTATTCTACAGGGTAGTTAGAACATCACTTGGCTTTTTTGTGCTGCTGATGTGAAAAAAAAGATCTCAAACTGAAACACTTCAGCAAAGTTGCCCTAAATTCACGTTGACCCTTAACTGTGTGACCTTGGCTTTGTGTCTCGGTATCATCCAAATGAAAAGTTGTGAAGAAGGAAAATGAAATGATCTCAGGTGGCCTGCACTGGATTACATTTTGAACACTGACATCTTTTAAAGTCTGGTGTTAGAGCTGTAACACATCCGAATCAGCGCAGAACACTCTCTTCTCAAGTGTTGAAAGCCGTAGCTAAGCGTATTTGTATTGATTTGCATAGGCTTACTAAGTGCTTTCTTTAAATGGCAGCACACTCCAATGCTGCGTCCTGAGCTTTAATTAATTTACCAGTGCATCAGAAAACTTGTGGATATTCCTCTTTATTGAATTAGAAGACCCTGTTAGGGCTAGATTTGGTGCAAGGAGGGAACAGGTTGGTTATTGCAGAGTGTATTTCAATGGGCTTGTGATGGAGTTCATAAAAGCTCCACTTTCACAGTCTTTGATAATGAGCTGAAGGGGGTGAAGGGGGAGTGTTTCTGCAAAGCAGTTAAACATGATACCAGGTCAGGGATTATTGTATAGGGGGTTGGGGGTTGTGTGGAGGGGGGGGGCGGGGGTGTTGAAGCAGCATTGATATGAATTTGTTCTTTGTTACAGATTGGCCTGTGCTAGAAGCCCAGAACCAGCTTGACAGGCTTTTAGAATCTCAGGAGAGTAGAATTCTTCAAGTGCTCTGTGTTTTCACACAAGTCAGTGCAGAGAGGGCTGTGTCTCTGTGTGAGTGTTGGCCTAGGAGTTGTGTGTGTGTTAACAGCAACTGAGATCGGGCAGGTTCGGTTTTAGGATTTAAAATTTATGTCATGGGATTGTGACTTTAGGCTGGCCACGTAGAAAGACTAATATTGCATGGATAAACACTGGATTTGGTATCGTAAGTATTTTTTGGTATTATAAGTATGTTATTTTTTTAGGCAGTTAATATCAAATTGACGCTTTACAATCTGTGGCAATACATGTGGTTAAGGGGGGAAATCAGGCTGTTGATATGAAAGCTTGTTCTTCACCATGAATCTGTTGGAATTCAGTAGGAAGCCACTTTTTCACTTCATGTGTAATTTCATTCAAATTCCCACCACTCAAATACAGACTAAGACTGCAATAGTTAAAATCAGTTTATATATATATATATATATATATATATATATATATATATATATATATACTTTCATAATATTGGTTCTTAAGAACATTTTGTTTTTAAAATCTCTTTTTATTCAGAGTTTTTCAATATAAAACTGACTTCATCAGCAGTCTAGAATGGTTTCAAGAATTACGTAATTTATCAAAATATATTTTAAAATAAAAAACGTTTGAATATGTTTATTAGTAAGGGACCACCTATAAACTTAATATAAATATGAAAGAAGTAGAATCAGCTCATCGACAATATTGATGAGAACATTTAATTATATACCATGTATCATTTAAAAGGTATTTATTTATAGTGCCATTGAGGTCTAATGGAAACATACCCTTGTTTGTTTTTGGCTCAACGATTACATACAGTACACAGAGGTGTCCTGATGAGTAGGTGTAGGGAAAGACATGGCATCATTTCATCATGGAAGTGGTGAATGAAAGGTCTGTTTCAGTCTGTAATGGAGCTCCTGTGGAACTGATGTGTCCCTTGTCCACGAAGTATCAATTCATTATTTTTTATTTATGTGATAATGCAGAAAGAAATGTGTACTATCAATATCTGTTTTATACCTTTTCCTGTACCAGCCTTTTAGTCTATTACTTTGTACTTCATACTTTATACATAAATATACTTTAAAGTTCCAGTTCTTGTCTAAGCCAACCAATGTTTTTCCTCAAAGTGATTTCAGACGGGGGACAGGACGGGGGCCTGAGAATGCCAGTAAAAATGGTAGTAAAGTGCTAAAATAATGGAGATGTTCTGATTATATTTGCTCACTTTAATAAACAACTTGATTCTAAAAGCTCTGTTGAGGCCACAGGGATGTTTTACACTTCTGAGGTTTAGAACTCACCAGGATGTGATGACTGAAAATGATACAAAGTGACTCTGAAAACATGAAGAAAAGCCTTCCATGTTTACAAAATGTGTAAATATTAACAGTGCACTTACTGCAATAGTCAAAATGGTTAAATTGAACTATTTATCGATTGGGAAGAGAAGACATGAACTAGAGACAAACAGTAAAACTAACATTCAGAAATTTAGTGACTAATACTCCACATTGTAAAAACAGAAAAAAAAAACAAAGTCAATTAATGTCTGGCGGGATAAATTTAGGACCTAAAATATCTGGATTTAAAATATTTTGTGAATGGCTAAAAATTTAGCAGTAGTTTCCATTTAATTTCCTAAATGTTGAAACTTTAACATATCAAGAATGTAACCAATCAGAATTCCTCCATCACTTTTTATAAATTATAAAACTATTATATCATGAAATAAATTGACTTGCACTGTAACTGTGTGTACAAGTTTCAACGTGGCAGCTCAGCTGACCCCTAGTGCTGCTCTATTCCCTGCAACCAAAATACAGTACTGCTTTTAAAGTCTGCAAGCTTCCTGTATTATATATCTGCTTCCTAATTCCCTCCAGCCCATCACTCACCATTAACCTTATAAAGAATTTAAATTCATCCTCATCTTATCTTTTAGCATCTCTCCACACACATTGCAAAAACTGTAACTGCAGTTATCATAGTGGCTTCTTACAACAGTGTTGCTGCTGTCTTTTACAGCAAGGGATGAATGACCCAGAAAACACAACTGAGCAGAGTGTTAGATGTCAGGGCTGCTCGGGTTGTGCAGTAGCCCAGGGGAGCCGTGGTAGTTTAGGCAGGACAGAGATATACAGATTGCTTCTCCTCCGCTTGAGATCACACGACTGGCTTGTTGGGTTCTGTCTGAGCTGTCAAGAATTTCAAGTACAGGTACAGTTTTTGCTCTTATCATACATTGCAGATGTCCTGTTTGTTTTAGTGTCTTAAAAGTCAATGAGATATGCTTTTTGGGCAGCCTTTATAGTGCCTGGTAGCAGCTGTTAAAACGGAGCCAAGAATATCCCATAGCTTTAGCCGGATAGCTGTTAAAACATAGTCTAGCTTTGCTGATGTCATTGTTGAACAATTCAGTAGAGCCTGCAGTGATCCAGACATCATGATCAGCCTCGTCAGAGTAACTAATGGTAATGATAGCTTAATTGAGAGACCTGGATAGCCAGATGTATTGGGTTACATACTGGTACAAAGCTTATTTCGTAGAGCCTGTTGGGCCATTAAAACATTTTTCAACTCATGAAAGATACGTGAAAGCAAATTGCTATAGCAGTCAGCTAAATTATAGGTTTCCTGAAAGTACTTGCTTGTCAATGTTTCAATTCCTACATAATAGTTTTGAACAGAGTTTTTTTTTTTGGTCAGCATCTTGGCTTGGGATTACAGTTAGTGTGATGAGTGGGTCTATTGAAAATAAATAAATAAAACACTCTCTCTTGACCTATAGTTATTGACCAAACATTCAAATGACTTTTTGCTAATAAACCAATCGATTTCCCCTGGGAAGCCTGAGGCTAGCCTTATTCATCCACAATGTGTTGGATAGCTACAAAAGTACTGGATTTGATTTTGTATGGAATTACCCTTGTTGAACTTATTTTTTTAATTAATGAACAAATGTGTGATCACATGAGGAATATAGCTGTGATTGATTTGAATTTAGCGTGTTCTTGAAATTAACTATCAGTATTATTGGTCCTGGTCCTTTGCTTGTGTTTTATACTTAAATGAAACAGATGAAACATGATACCTAATTACTTCATGTGTGTAGTGTGTTGTAGTTCAGACTCACTTCATTTTGCAGGTTATAGTGTTTGAATGGGGGGGGCATTATAAAGCTAATAAGAGGTAAGAAATGTGATTGTAAAGCATTTGTTAGCAGTCCTTTAAGAACATAAAGAAACTCATGATAGCCATGGAAAACATGAGAACAACCTGTTCAGAGGAACAGTGGACTTATCAAACACAAACTTACAGTCCCTTTCTGCCTAAAGGTTTCAAACAAATGGGAATCATTTGATAGAGAAGTTCAGTTCTGTATTTATACAAACCTATCAAGCTGTTCCCATTCCTTACAGTTCCCTGGGAAAACAGCATCTGAGGCTGGTGCCTCAAGGATCCCCAGGGTGAATTGCTGGTGGAGAGTACTCTTAAGTTGCAAAGAAATATACGATTGACAATTGACTGCAGCAATTTATTACAGAGTCTTTTTACAATGCAGGTCATTGCAGCTGCATTGCTACAAATGGCTCAGACTGGGCAAGGGGGAGGGTGGCTTTGGTGCACAGTGTCTGACTGAGGGAACGTTAGGGATTCCCCGATGGGCTCTTTTCAATGCATCTATGGGTTGATGAGATGGGATATGAAGGGTGTGAAATGCTCTTCAAGGGCTGGCTTTTCATAGATTGATTGCTATAGTTTAACTCTTCATTGTCAATTCAGAAAATCAGGAATCCAACTGATTTTCATTGGAAAGCCTGATGACAGACTCCATTTGTTGTAACATTAACTTCATCCTTTGTTTATGAGATTTCTGCAGTCCTTGGAATTTGTCTTTGACAAGGTCTCAAAGGTCTCAATGCTTTAAAATGCATTTCATCACTAATGCCTCAGTTATTTTTGTTCTTGGCTACTGTAGATTTTTATACATTCATTTGCTGCAACATCCTGGTAACGAATCCCTTCCTGTAGGTGTGGGTCAGGATCTCTCCAAAGGTTAAGCTGCAGTCATACAAAGTGACCTCGAGCACAGGAAGTTAAGAGGTACCAGGAAGAAGCAATGTAAACACATTTTCAGTAGCACCAGACTTGAAAAATGTGTAAATTTAAAAAACAAAAGAAGGGAACAAATAAAACAACAAACCAACATATTTTTACCACTGTGTATTATTATTATTATTATTTATTTCTTAGCAGACGCCCTTATCCAGGGCGACTTACAATTGTTACGTTATTTTTACATACAATTACCCATTTATACAGTTGGGTTTTTACTGGAGCAATCTAGGTAAAGTACCTTGCTCAAGGGTACAACAGCAGTTTCCCCCACTGGGGATTGAACCCACAACCCTCCGGTCAAGAGTCCAGAGCCCTAACCACTACTCCACACTGCTGCCCCTGTGTAGGGGGACTATTTATAAGTAGGGGTGTATCGATTCATTGGGTAGCGTATCATACTAGAGGTATGTATCATTTGTATTGTGATACAAGACCAAAAGCTCATTGTAGTTCACCAAATGGTTCTTCCATAAATCTCCAAGTTGTTATTGTGAGTGAATAGGGTTGTATCCCAAGTAAAATGCCAACTATAGTACAACTGCTGTGCTATTTCTCACAAGATGGAGCAACTTTCAATCTTGAATCAGTGTGGTACTGCTCAGCACCTTCACACTGATGTACAGATACATTATTAACACTGTTGAGCATCAATGACGCATTCCCAGGAGCCCTTGCAGGTTTTGTCCAATTGTTTGGGGCCTCCACATGCCAAACTTTGTTTCTCTGCAGTGGCTTTTGAGTCATCCAGCAAAATAGTGAAATTATATATACTTTACAGTGACTTTCCTTTTTTTCTTTTTTGTAAAAATATTGTACCCATCTACTGTTAGGGAGATTTTTTAGGACGGTAGGAGCTGCTTGAGGCCTCTGTATTCAAAGATCTTACAGCAATGGCATTGGTATCAAACCTCCACATGATACAGTAAAGTTTGGATGAGGTGGCAGTTGGACAGATGGGTTGGGGAGTTATGTACGTTCCCACTATTTATCACAGCTACTGTCTTACCTTATGAAGTATTACTGAAGCTGATATTGTGCTTAGTACCGTCATCTGCAAAGACATCCTGAGATTATACTGTAGATACCTGAGATCAAAAAATTGACTAAAAAAATATGTGAGGGTAGACTAGATGAACCAAACCAATTGGGTCACAGTATAACTTACAAACCCCTTCATTTATTGTGTGAGTTACTTATTTCTGGTTTGCCTATCCCTTATTAAATCCTGAAAAGTGAAATCTGAAATAAAATTGGGCTTAACTGATCACATAGTTTGAATGGTGGGGGAGTCCGTAAAACCATTAAATTATTGCACACGTGCTTTCAATTCATTGACATTGGTTGTGAAATCTGAGACAAGTTGTTAAAGATGTCCTTCAAAGCAGCTTGTCTTGCAGATCCCATTATATGTCAGGAGATGCTTGATATAAACTGTAAACTGTACAACTGGTGCCTCATTGTAGTCTGAAGTCTTTGCAATTGAGCATCACTTCAGTATAATTGTACTGTAACCTTGCAAAAGTGCAAGGGAGTGTGTGTGTGTGTGTGTGTGTGTGTACTATAAAGCACACAAGCCTGTAGTTTCTGCTCATGTCATAAGCTGTAATTGAGACTAACCATCCATATTTTTAGTAATTGGATTAATACCGACTTACATTTTACAAACCCCTCTGTTATTCTGAACAGTCCCAAACACCCCCGAGTCCCAATTAGTTTGGGTAATAGAGGTTTTACTGTATTCCATGCCACAAGTTTACAGTATGTTATGGGCATAGCATTTCCAATTGAATTGATACAGTGCTAAGATGGCTGCCTTTTATAAGGTGGTATGGACATTGCTCCCATGATGCCCTTTCACAAGCATTGCATTTTCATTTTATGGTGGAACAGTGCAGTCTATTAACAATGGCTCCCGATCACTGAGTGATGAAGAGGTATTTCATCTATGTAGTAGGCCTAATACTAAAAGAAACTTTGACAAGAAATAGAAATCTAAGTCCTTCTGAATATCATCAATCGAATGTAGCCCAATTCATTTGAAGACATGCAAAAGACCTCTAGTAGAAAAGTTTGTCAAAGAATTTTGTAAAGGGGGTGCACCGTACTTTTCAATCTAGGTAAAATGAGCATTATGTGCTATACCTTTCATTTGATACAAACAGATAGTTATTTCAGACTGCCATCATATTGCCTGAACACAGAATGCTGAATTATCAAATGTCCATCTGGTTGATACTGGGTAGATGCAAGCGATGTGTTCCTTCCCAGTATTGAGTTATTATAGTCATGAGACTACTTAAAGTAATTGAAGAATGCCTCTGATTTATCCTGATGACAACATGTCTCTGCGATCAGCGCCTGACATTAATGAACACACCAGGCATGTCTACCCACTACCCACTTCATCAGTCATCACTTAATCCTCTGCAAACACATCCTGCCTGCTTGATTTCCTGGGGTTGTTTCAGAAATGACAATAGCATTTCCTTGCTTATGATACAGGCTGAAGTTGGGGACTGGGTAAAATAAACTCAATTTAGCACACACATGATTGATTGTCCACATAGTCCTCACTGTGTTGTTGGTCCATCGTCTGTTACCACCAACAATGTTAAGTACAGTTTCACAAAACAACCAGAAACTTGGTAGAAGGTCAGATATAACCGAGGTCCAGATTGCTATTTAAAAGCAGTTGGATCACAAATTTCACTACTGTAACTTGAGTATTGTTTTTTTGCAAAACAACCAGAGAACTGCTAAGAAGTCAGATACAACCCAAACAGTTGGATCACAAATTTATAAATTGCTCAGTTCCGGTATTACCAATGAAATTACCACAATACTCTAAATGTATACATTTTTTTTAAAGAAAAAAAAAATATATATATATATATTAGATGCAACCTAAGCAGTTGACACACACGTTCCTAAATGGGTCATATTTACTGTTTGAAGTTTCCACCATCAATAGGAATTCAAAATGTACAAATTACTGATGTTTCAGAATCATGAGAGGAAAAAGAACATGCCAGGGGGAAAATCCATTGATGGACTGATTATCCCCGAACAATCAAAAGCTTCTCTCTGATATGAGCTCTTGTCACGGACAAGCACAAAGCACAAAAAGAGAATAGAGCACTGAACTACAAATTGACATGCTGCAGACTGGCCAAACCACAAATTACAGGATAAATCATCCTTGTCCTTTGAACTCCCAATGATAAAAGCTTAGCCTGTATGGTTTAGGTTTTTTATTTCATGTACACAGTGTGACTTTTATGAGAAAATAGTTCCAGTGATAAGTAACACCCGGGCCTCAAGGGTGAAGTAGCGTTTAAGAAAGGTTAAAGTGTTGGAAATGGCAATAATTAGCTGTGTTTTATATAAGTCAGCTAAACTGTATTTTTGTATCTGAGGGAATGTTTATATTGATATCCTTTTTAATTGACAACTTGTTTTCCAATTAAACCAACGTGCAGTGCTCCCTCTTCGTTTTGCTATCTGACACACACATAACACTTGCTAATTGTGAAGTAGAATTGGTTGGATAATAGAATGGTATTGTCCTGAACTTATCTTGTCTCTTCCTTCTTTTGTGAATTTCAGTATCAGCATGCCACTTCAAGGATGAAGCTATCAGGATCAATAAGAAAAATCACTGCTTTCCTAGTGTCTCGGCCAAAAAGTACCGGAACGCTGAAAGCACCATATGGTCTTCCGAATTCCCAGTAGCAGCTGCCGGGGAAAGAATATTCTAAATATGCTTCGATGCAACTTGCAGTGGCATCTTGTCTTGCTAAATTTCCTGACCTGTGGCCTGGAGATCTGTGTGGCAGCTGGGATTACATATGTTCCTCCATTACTCCTGGAGGCTGGGGTTGAAGAGCAGTATATGACGATGGTCTTAGGTAAGCTCTAATTACAAAGTGAAAAAGAGGAGTGATTCATTAACAAGGCATTCTTTCCTAATAAATATGCAGTGTTTATGATATATGGTATTGCACTGTAGAGAGAACTAGTCAGATTGCATGTAAACTGCACTTTTATTAATACAATGATGAACTTAAAACTTAATATAATGAGTCAATATTAATAATACATTAATTGTGTTTTCTTTTTGCAAAAAAAAGGCAAAAGAGATTATCAAGATCGGACCAATTCTTTTTAATTGTGAATACAATATATAATCTGGATGACCCTTTTTCAGATAATCAGACAATTAAATGAAATACATATAATGTATGAACATAATTGTTATATGTTCATTAGTTTACAGTATATTGTACTTTCAAATATATTCAGATGCCTGAATTGGTATTCTTTAATAATCATTTCCCCACCAAGCTGAGCACTGGAAGCAGAGAACGTTAATCTTGCAAGGAGCTCTGGAGACCTGCAGGTGTCAGTAATTAATTAACTGATTAAGGAAATTAAATTGGTCCAATTAGGTAATTGAGGGTACAGATGGAACAGGTACCTGAAGGGCTTGGGGTCTCGAGGACCCCTGCTCAAAGAGATGTAGAACTGACAGAATTTGGCAAGTTTCTTCAGTAATAGATTGCACATCAAACAAATAGAGAACTCGGTTATGTATGGCTGCTAGGATTGTGACAGGCATTAAAGTTCCACATTAGCTTTAAGGTGTTCCTCTTGACCTATAAATCCCTTCCTGATCTATATTTCTGACTCCAAACCCTTAAAGTCAGCTGAGGTCTTCTGATATTGGCCTCACCATTCTCCTCCTCTGAGTGGCTACTTGCAGCCATTCTGAACCATGATTTTGCAATGCTGAGACTACAAATGTATAACCTATAGGTAATGAGAACCCACTTATGTGTGTGCACTGGCTCTGAGGAACATATTTATGGAGGCTCTAATTCTGGAGATTAAAGGAAATGGATGAGGCAGATTACGTTAAAAATAATAGGGTCAGGCAGTGTGCCTGTCAGAAAGTCAGTAAACTATTGAAAAAAAGGCTGCCCTCCTGGAAGTACAGTAGCTGCTGTTTATAGTTGTATAAATACAATCAAAATCCATCCATGAGATTGCCTTTATATAATCCTCTATGTTTCCATACATTTATGGTCCAAATGTTTTTAGCTTCAGCCTTACTACCAGTTGCTGATAGTGAAAACAGTTAAAAGTAACAAACATGTTTTATATATATATATATATATATATATATATATATATATATATATATATATATATATATATGTATATAATTAGCATGCAGCAGTCACACGTGAGTGTTACTGGTAGCAGATACTGGCAGCAAGGTGTGCTTTTAATCTTCATCTTTGGGGTTATTCTTCATTCAGTTTAGGTAGGCCGAGGGCTATGGAATGGATGAAAGGGCTTCATTGTACTTGATAGTTTCTTTGACTGGCAGGTCCTTTGATCAGCATGCTCTGAAATGAATTACTGTAAGCAGCAGGGCCCTTTCATCTGTTGAACAATGTAAAGTCTGGTTATGTTTCAGAATTGAATAGGATGGCTCTGTCTGATACTTTAGCACAAGGTGTTGATCAGTCTGTATGAAACCTCTAAGATACATTGGACAAGCTAACAAATAACTGCTCGTTGGAACCAGGCAGTGAAATGATATCGTTTCAGTGTTTCTTGTTGGTATGGCAACCAGCTTGTGTTTTTTTTGTCACTTCCTTTCTGAGATTGGCTGATGTTCCAATCCTTTAAAGATGAGCATTGTGTGTCAAGGGTGCAACTCCAGGAAGCATGAAACCTGAAAGCTAGTTGAAATCCTCCAGGGAAGCATGAGACCTGAAAGCTAGCTGAAATCCTCCAGGGAAGATGAAACCTGAAAGCTAGCTGAAATCCTCCAGGGAAGCATGAGACCTGAAAGCTAGCTGAAATCCTCCAGGGAAGCATGAAACCTGAAAGCTAGCTGAAATCCTACAGGGAAGCATGAAACCTGAAAGCTAGCTGAAATCCTCCAGGGAAGATGAAACCTGAAAGCTAGCTGAAATCCTCCAGGGAAGATGAAACCTGAAAGCTAGCTGAAATCCTCCAGGGAAGATGCCTTACAGTAGAGAAAGCATGAAACCTGAAAGCTATCTGAAATCCTCCAGGGAAGATGCCTTACAGTAGAGAAAGCATGAAACCTGAAAGCTAGCTGAAATCCTCCAGGGAAGATGAAACCTGAAAGCTATCTGAAATCCTCCAGGGAAGATGCCTTACAGTAGAGGCAACATGAAACCTGAAAGCTAGCTGAAATCCTCCAGGGAAGCATGAAACCTGAAAGCTAGCTGAAATCCTCCAGGGAAGATGAAACCTGAAAGCTAGCTGAAATCCTCCAGGGAAGCATGAAACCTGAAAGCTAGCTGAAATCCTCCAAGGAAGCATGAAACCTGAAAGCTAGCTGAAATCCTACAGGGAAGCATGAAACCTGAAATCTAGCTGAAATCCTCCAGGGAAGCATGAAACCTGAAAGCTAGCTGAAATCCTCCAGGGAAGATGAAACCTGAAAGCTAGCTGAAATCCTCCAGGGAAGATGAAACCTGAAAGCTAGCTGAAATCCTCCAAGGAAGCATGAAACCTGAAAGCTAGCTGAAATCCTCCAGGGAAGCATGAAACCTGAAAGCTAGCTGAAATCCTACAGGGAAGATGAAACCTGAAAGCTAGCTGAAATCCTCCAGGGAAGCATGAAACCTGAAAGCTAGCTGAAATCCTCCAGGGAAGATGAAACCTGAAAGCTAGCTGAAATCCTCCAGGGAAGCATGAAACCTGAAAGCTAGCTGAAATCCTCCAGGGAAGATGCCTTACAGTAGAGGGAAGCATGAAACCTGAAAGCTAGCTGAAATCCTACAGGGAAGATGAAACCTGAAAGCTAGCTGAAATCCTACAGGGAAGATGAAACCTGAAAGCTAGCTGAAATCCTCCAGGGAAAATGCCTTACTGTAGAGGGATAAGTTCCCATCGGGACTGAGTGTGGAGATCTGGATTCATGTAACTGCAATGGGACAGCTGAGCATTTTGTGTTAGGAGTCGGGCACCTTTTCCCTTAGCCCTTGTGTGATATAATACATTCTTCATAGGGAGGCTGTCTGTTGGACCAAGCGTCCATATGCATGTATAGCAGTTCCATCCATTTCTGGTTTTACTGTAAGTTTAATAAGACCCACCTAAGCTTGTTACCTATACAATGGGGCTAATCAAGCTTGTAGAAAAACCTGGAATGGGTGAAACTGCTTTGCAATATGAGTTGTATTTCCATCCCTGATATGTCACAGTTAAATTTTTACTTATTATCCCATGTTAAATTGAACTCTAGACTAGAAACTGCATGTAGCGCAGTAGTGATGGACATGGGATTTTTGGCACAGTATTTGTGTGTTTAACCTTTATTTTTTTTTAAATGGAGGGGTAAAGATCAGGCTTTATCAAGTAAAACCCCAAAAATCAGAACTCCTATTAATAAATGTATCCCAAAACCTGAATATGTACATATTATTGTCTAACTTATATTTTAACACAGCTATGTGTAAAACAAGATGCTTAAAAATGTGATGAATAAAACAAAATTCCATTTCATTTAGAGAGCATACAGCCAAAAACTTATCAAGTCACTTACTGTAGTTCCTCTAGGAAACATTGATTTTGGGGGAGTGCAAAAGTTATTGCAAAACAAACAATATCCTGCATCTGGATTCTGAAATCCTCTGAAACTAACAAAAGACTTAAACTGCTGCCAAATATCCTGATTTACCTCAACTATTACATAGTGTTTACAGGCTAGACTATACCTTTGCGCTAATGCAACTAAAAGCTTATTCATCAATAAGCCTTTACTGTGGTTTATTCTCTAAAAGCCAATGGGTTTATGAAAAGCTTTTGATATAATCAAAACAAATTCCATGCATTTTGACGCAAACACCAGTCTGACAAATGACACAGAGAACTTTTGTAGGCTGTGAACGAGTAATAGGTTTCACAATCTCTGTCTGCAAGAGACCACTGAGGTATGATGTCAGAGTCCACTCTAGTGTCAGTCTGGATCTGGACTGTACTCAAGTACCCAGATGTTTGCACACCCTGGTGAGAGTTTTTTCTGCTTTTGCTGATCATAGGCTAACATACTGGAGAGGTATTGTAGTTTGCACAGTAGTACATGGTAGGCAAATGTTTGGGTACCGGTTGACGCAGATTTCAGAAATGTCAACTGCCCTTTCAAACATATTTCTCCACAACTCTACCTTTTAAAACATAATCTATAAAACCATTAAACTAATAAAAGTGATCTGGTGTATGAACAGAATGCATTGTATGTCTTAGAGATTGATCACTTTATGCTGGAAACGCTGACAAATCATCATTTATGATGTACACACTGCATACACAACTGTACACAACTTTTCTGTGTTTCAGTACTCTAATATTGCCAAGGTGTTTTACTGACTAACTTTTCCCACAAAGATAATGAAACATGAGGACCTAACCTCTGTACCAGTGGCTTCCCAGAAGTAAATGTTACAGCACCACCTGGCAGCGAAGGATGATTTCGATTCATGTTGTTAGCCTGGATCTAATTGCTAATTGCTTCTGTGTAGAAATATGACTGGTCAATAAATCATCTTTATGTTTATCACCTAACCAGACAGTAAGGTTTCAATCTATTGTTTGTTCCAATTATCAACGTAAAGATTATGTCTTTGGCTCTGATATCAGAAATCATCTCTTGGGACTGGAAAATGTAATATATCCTTAGCAGTTTTTTTCTCATGTACGACATGTTCTAATATTAATAATAAAAACTAAAATAATAATAATAGCTAGTAATAATAACAACAACAGTAGGTATGTTCAGTTAGATAGTCCACCACACCTTTAATACTTCAGAAAGCATATTGGAAATAATTTGAGATACAGGTGACATTGTTGTGTGACCTTGCCTCTGACATTTATTCCTTATTGTGGTCATGTGACTTTTTGGTAATAGAGGTCAAAGGCCTTGACATACTAGCTTCACAGGAGATGCTTTGTTGTTGGTTATGATACACTCTTTTTTTCCATTTGCATTTTAACTGCTTTCTCTATTTGCAGGGATCGGGCCAGTCTTGGGACTCCTGTTCATACCTCTGATCGGTTCAGCCAGTGACCACTGCACAAGCAGCTATGGCCGGAGACGGCCCTTCATCTGGCTGCTGTCTCTGGGGGTGCTGCTGGCTTTGTTCATCATCCCCCAAGCTGACATGTTCGCCTTCTACTTCAGCTGGGGCGGACGGGCCATGCACGTGGCCTTCCTCATCCTGGGAGTGGGCCTGCTTGATTTCTGCGGCCAGGTCTGCTTCACCCCGCTGGAAGCTCTGCTCTCTGACCTGTACCGGGAGGAGGAGGATTGTGGGCAAGCCTTCGCCATGTTTTCCTTCATGGTCAGCCTGGGCGGCTGCATCGGCTATCTGCTCCCAGCCATCAACTGGACCGACAGCTACCTCTCCGCCTACCTCGGCGGTCAAGAGGAGTGCCTCTTCTCCTTGCTCACCTTCATCTTCATTGTAAGTGTCCTTGTCACCATGAAAGTCTCACAGGAGCCCACCTACCCCTCAGGGCGCCTGCTGCTGGAACCAAAGCCTTCAGAGAGTGCCAGGTCTGTGTCCCGCTCCTGCTGCTACCTTCTCAAGTGCAAGCTGAGGGTCTTCAAGTCAGGCCCTCTGATTTGCATGTTGCGGACTTGCTGGTCAATGACCCCGGCCATCTACCGCAGTTACTGCCACATTCCCCGCGTCATGAAGCAGCTGTGTGTAGCCCAGCTCTGCAGCTGGATGGCCGTCATGTCCTTCATGCTGTTCTACACAGACTTTGTTGGGGAAGGGCTTTACGAAGGTGTCCCCAGTGCAGCACCAGGAACCGCATCAAGACTTCGCTATGATGAAGGTAATGATGAAGGTAACAGTTTCAGATAATGAATAGTGTAATGGGACTTTAAATCATGAACTCTAGTTTTATATATATATATATATATATATATATATATATATATATATACACACACGCACACACACACACTTATTTGAATTACAAATAATTTATGCACAGTTTTTCAAACAAACTTGTTTTATTCAAAGCTGTAGTGGTTAAACTAAACACTGTTATATGAGGAGGAGGTTAAATGTTAGCAAAACTTGCAAAGAAAATGTACAAAATGAAATTTACTGGTTGCATAAGTATTCAGCCCCTTAAGTCAGTATTTGATAGAAGCACCTTTTGCAGCAGTTACTGCTTTTTTTTCACAATAGGATGGTGAAATTTTTGCCCATTCTTCACAGGAAAATTGCTCCAGTTCTGATAAGTTTGTTGGGCATTGTCGATGCACTGCAGTCTTCAAGTCTTGCCATAAATTTTCGATTGGATTCAAGTCAGGACTTTGACTGGGCCACTCAAGAACATTAATTGTCTTCTTGTTCAACCACTCCAGTGCGGCTTTGGCTTTGTGCTTTGGGTCATTGTTCTGCTGAAATGTGAATTTCTTCCCCAGTTTCAGAGTCTTGGCTGACTCAAACAGGTTTTCCTCAAGGATTTACCTATACTTTGCACCATCCATTCTCCCCTCTTTCCTGACAAGTTTCCCAGTCCCTGCTGAAGAGAAGCATCCCCATAACATGCAGTCTAACAAGGATGAGCAATACTTGAAGATAATATCCTTAAGGAATAGAAAGAAGACAAGCGTTGAATTGACAATAGAACTGGCAGAAAGCACAGGTTGCTCATCCTTGTTAGACAGCTTTTTGGGTCTTCCAATCCTGGGTTTGTCAATTACACATGATGTTTCTCTGTACTTGTTGATTATGCTTCGGATACCAGACCTTGAAATTCAAGTGATGCGAGCTATTTCACTCAATGTTTTTCCTTCTTTATGCAAGTCAAGGTTGTTATAATAGTAGAAAACACTAGTGGAGGCTTTGAGCAAATTGTTGATGCTCATAATGCATCAAAGTAGAAAAATGCAACATGTCTAGTGTGGTAAATGTAGGCTTATTGTTTAATGTATCACATGCCTACTAAATATACAATAAACGTATTCTCTGTTGTTGTTTTGGTTTGTACTTATTTAAGCACATGCTGTATTATCCTGCTGCATGTGCTGTGCATAATAATCTTGCAAAGAAGGAAATGGAAAATCTTTATAAATCTGAGCTGTATAAAGACAGATAAGAACATAAGAACATAAGAAAGTTTACAAACAAGAGGAGGCCATTCAGCACATCTTGCTCGTTTGGTTGTTCGTAGCTTATTGATCCCAGAATCGCATCATGCAGCTTCTTGAAGGATCCCAGGGTGTCAGCTTCAACAACATTACTGGAGAGTTATTGTCAGTAGAGTGCTTCTTACACATTTTTGCATCTGAGCCCAACTTCACATGAAAAATCTGTAATTCCATCAAGGCTTTACAATGATGTATAAAGTAAGAGAGTTACTTTATCAGTGGAAGCTTGTGCAACGTCCCTGTATATCAAAAGCGAACACTGTCCTGTATCTCACAGTGTCCAACAGTGTCCTGCATGTGGATTCGGAATCCTCATGAAAGTCAATGGCAAAGAGATTTTTTAACTTGTCATATGAGATTACTGCATTAGAAATTACTTTAGATTAAGATGAGTACAAGAGGCTGTGACAAGAATTGATCAGCAGATTTCAATGTTCTTCATTTCTAGTGGCACATAAATAGTTTTAATGTTCCGTTTAGTCTTGTGATGTAAAGAGCCAGTGATTAAATTAAACAAACAAAAACAAATCCTGCCATGTTGTGCTTTATCTCCTCCAGGTATTCGTATGGGGAGCCTGGGCCTGTTTCTACAATGTGCTACCTCAACGTTCTTCTCAATAATCATGAGCAAACTTGTCAAACTGTTTGGGTCTAAGAGAGTCTATTTGGCCAGCATGGTCAGCTTCACCTTCTCTGCACTGGTGATCTGCCTTTCCAAGAGCATTGTGCTGGTCACCATGATGTCTGCACTAACCGGATTTGCTTATGCCACACTACAGACCCTGCCCTACACACTGACCTGTCATTACCACAAGGAAAAGGATGTAAGTGCAGAAGGGATACTAACCTATGATTACATAAAGAAGAGTTTGCATCCAACAGTACATAATGAGGCTGTAATTCCCTCAGTTACTCATGATTTATATGTCCCTGAAAACTCAAGATGGAATTACAACTTTATGTACAGCAGGGTGTGCATTATTTGTTAATAATAACTGGTGAGCATTCTTTTTCAACAGGCTCTTCCAGTTGATATTTCCCTTAATAACTGTCCGATTATTACGGGAAACACATGCTCATTATCACCAGCAACAGAGTGCGACTCCAGAGTGAGCTGTCAAACTGAAAGGAATTCCAACCGTACCTCACATAGTTGCTGTCTTCTCTCACTCACTTCAGGAAAAATTGCTCACCAGAGATTATAAAAAATACTGCATGGGGTAGTGTGTGATAAATGAGAATTTAATGCCCACCCTTGGGGTGGGATACTTCGCCCTCGGGGTGTCTTCGACAGATATCCTTGTGCCACCTAATGTTCAAGTTTTAAACCACAAATATAGTTTTCTGTCTTTTTTTTGGTAACAGTTGCCTAAGCGCAATATTGCAATTATTGCTTACATATCACACACGACCCCATGCATTATTCTCTGTAGTTAGTATTTTCTTGTTGTTGAATGTATTTGTTCTTCCTGGTTCTGATGGGTGGTTTGTACAGCTGTTCTAAAGGAAAAGTTGGTGAATATGGTTGTGTTTATTAACCATGAATTAATCTGAACTTTTAATATGTGTCAAAACTTCAAAAAACATGCAACATGCTGTATTATGTGAAAACTGTAGATATGTACTAGTTATACCATTAACTTCAGTGCATACCTTCTGTAACTCTTGTGCTGTTCTGTCTATTCCAGATCTATATGCCAAAAACAAAACCCAAAAATATGCTTAAAAATGGAATCACCATAACCAGAGAGTCGGTTTATCTGACTCCAGATGAACAGTGCACCATAAATCACAACCACAAACAAAACGGACATGTGTATTTTGAGCCAGAGCACGCAGGCAGTTACGCTGCACAGAATGACTCTGCCAGTGGTGGTGATGGTGAGGAGGAGGATTTTGGGAAGCGTGGCGTCGGCTTGGACTTTGCCATCCTGGACAGCACCTTTCTGCTCTCGCAAGTCTTCCCCTCTTTCTTCATGGGGATGATCGTTCAGTTTACAGAATCTGTTACAGCTTACATAGCCTCCTCCACTGTCTTTGGCTTGATTGCGATTTATTTAGCCAAAAGCATAGTGTTTGACCAAAAGGACCTGAAATTCTGAGAGGATGAAAAGAAAGAAGAAAAAGAAGGCGATGGAGCAGCATTAAAACTGCTGCCAACTGAGGTAGTATTTTTAAACATGGCTGTTGGAAAGGTCAAGTGTTATTTTTCTGTTACACCACCCTTCCTTCATTTCCATGTCTATATAATATATATATATATATATATATACACACACACACACACACACACACACACACACACACACATACACAGTTGTAATCAAACATTTACGTACCCCAAAGGAAATGTATAATGTCTAGAAATTTCTCGAAAACAAATAATTATAGAAAAAATCTTTTGTAGCAAAAGTTTTGCATTTGTGGATGAGGAACAAAAGTTACAAGAATTAGCATTTTTTGGAGTTTTATATATATATAGTTATAGCTATAGCACTGGTAGGAAAATGGAAAGTGTATGTTTAATATTATTTCAGAATTTTGATGTATATTCAGATATTCCTTCATTGACCTGGTACCCCACCAAATTACCCAACAAAACAGGATCATTCAGTGGAATGTGCTTTTGTTGTTTATTTCAGACTGCAGTATGATACTCTACTGTAATCACAAACTTGAAAATGTTCATCCCAGCTATACATAAATATATATATATATATATATATATATATATATATATATATATATATATATACACTGTCAAATGATCATCATCAGAATTAAGCTAGAGCACCTCATACAGCTGTAATAGATATGAAAATTGAGTGCTCCTCAGGACTGTAGGGCAGGGTATTGCCAGTTTGTGGGGGCCCAGAGAAGTCTTGTGTTGCAGACAGAATTGTGTGTCAAGGCAAAATATGTATGTTTGTATGTGTGTGTGTGAATGAATGTCTCTGTATACATTTATCCCACTATTAGACCAGGCCAGATTTCCAACCTGGTGTTTCGATGTCAATCGGGAACAATGAAGACAACTTCTTTGTTGAATCGATAAGCTTTATTATCAAGAGGCTTGTCCTAAAGCTGCTTGCTTTTTTACTGTGTCTCTAACATGTAGCTGCTAACACAGAGTGTGTCTTAACATAGAGTGTATTGCTGGCTAATGATTACAGCAGGAAAGTATTTTACTCCTTACACCTAGTGCGCCATCTAGCATCTTGACGGCCATGTATCATAACACCTGGGAAGTTTTAAGCTCCAATATAAAATATATATATATGAAGAAAAAGCGTTTTGGAAATGTAACTTATATTATTATGTACTATTGTGTGTGTGTGTGTGTATATATACAGGGTGATTAGAAAATAAGTTTACTGCATCAACGGACCATATCATTGATGTGGTAAACTTACTTTTAATCGCCCTTGTGTGTGTATATAGATATAGATATAGATATAGATCTCTCTCTCTCTCTCTCTCTCTCTCTCTCTCTCTCTCTCTCTCTCTCTCTCTCTCTCTCTCTCTCTCTCTCTCTCTCTCTCTCTCTCTCTCTCTCTCTCTATATATATATATATATATATATATATATATATATATATATATATATATATATATATATATATATTATGAGAGAGAGATATCCCTATGGGAAGTCTTTAGTAACCTGTATAGTCGAGGGGGATTGTGTGTAAATGGATGTGTGCGGGTGGTTTTCTATGATGCTTAAAGGATTTTACATTTAGATTTGGCTAATAAGAGAAGATGGCAGTGTGATATCCACAGCTTGTTGTCCTAACTGATGTTTCTAAGTGTCTTCAGAACTACACACGTCCAAGCTTGTTTAGTTTTTGTGCTCGGATTAATAATACCAGGACTAAACCCCTCTCTGGCATCTTGCCGTGTTTTTAACAAATTCTCAGGAATGAACCAGTTTGGGTGTAAAACTGCTTGAGGTATTGTTAGAGGAGCTCTTCATTTATCAGAGTGTGTCTCTCTGTTTACCTGCCTACCTGATAAAGCTTTCTTTCATAAACAGTACAGGGTGATTTCTAGACAACAAGAATATTATTAAAGAGCATGTCTTTATCGTTTCGTTTCAGGTTTACAAGTAAACAGTCATGTTGGACAGGAATTTAAAAGTGCTCATAGGCAAGAGGCCTTCATTAACCTCTATTTACTTAATAGATACCGGAATATCAGCTCTCCTCGAACACTTAGTGTATAGGCCTCTGAAAATGATGTTTGTTTGTTTTTTTGTTTTTTTGTCTACTTGACCCCAGCATTATTAAGAGCTGTTTTACCTCATGCTTTGAATGTTTGACAACATTTGACCTTCCAGGTGTCTCTTCATTTTTTAAAAAAAATCCTGGTTAACCTGGGCCTTTCATCTCAGTGTTTTTAAACCTTTTATATTTTTGACTTCAGATATTTGCAAGGTAACTGCATTCTGTAAACACAGTATAAGATTTATACTACTGCCATAGGATATACCTTTTATCTCAGAAAATGTGACTTGCCCAGTTGCATTGAGTACTTGTTTTGGTACAAATAAATCGCTGGATTTTTATGAGTAGGAAAGGCAGAACTATGATTCTAATTTACTGCAAGTGTCTATACAAATTGCAACATTATTTTTGTAAATACGTATTTATTTATTGTTCTTAAGCACATATTGTAAACTATTTTGCATACATTTTGATAGTCTCTCTTGTAGTAATGTTGAGCAAATTAAATCAGGTTTTTATTAAACCTAACCCTAACCTTAACCCTAACCCTAACCCTAACCATTAGCTAAAAATGAACAATGTTTGTTAACAGTTAATAAACTAAAAAAAAAACAGCCCTTAAAATAAAGTGTGACCCTCTGTTGTAACTTAGCTATGAGGGTATGGGCTCTTTATAATTACATTATTATAGTGTTGTTTCTTTTTTTAAAGATTTCTGAATAATTATAATGAGATATATATATATATATATATATATAATATATATATATAATATATATGAACTGTTCATTCCTGCAACTAACCCAATAATGACATATTCATATGGTGCAATTATCCTTACAGCATCCCCTTTAGCCTAAAGGTCCTAGATATGTCGCTAGATATGTGTTGATAAAAACAATTTCCTTCCAAAAATAAGACTGTGGACTCATTGCCAATCAAATTGGCTTGTAGAATGATGTGATCCAGGAATACACCATTTACTGAAGATGACATACAGCCCTGGAAACTGTCCACATCGTCACTGATTTCAGAAAAGCGAAGGACTTGAAACATGATGATGAAAACATGCTTCGGGTTCAGATAATGTGGAGCTGCATGAACAGATCATCTGTGCTGTAAGTGTTGGAATGTCTTGAGCTGTAAAGTTTATGTTTTTCAACCAACATGTATAGACACCGTCTGTTCCAGTAAGCGTGTTGCACCAAAAATAACATGTAGTAGGCCTACCACTAAACCATTTCATCAGTGCAGTGTTGAAAGCCAATGTCTATCCTGAAGTGGAAAAAGAGGCAGTGATTCAAACACTGTTTGAAACGAGTTCAAAGTCTATGCAAAATCTATTATTTTTTATAACTTAAAATAGTCGTTGGGTATTAAAAACTATAACAATCCAAACAGTTAGATATATTGCTATTAAGGAAGTCTGTAACCAATAACAAGCTCTATGAGCATTGTACAGTCATTTGTGGCTGTATTAAAACTTAATTTAAACCTGAACTGTTTACAGGACTGTTTTTTATCAACTCACCCTTTTTCGGTCCGTGATTTAAAGGAACTGCACTACTATAAAAATAAACCAAGAACAAAGTTATTCAGCCTCAATGGCCTTCAGTTATGCTTGAATCTGTGAGGTTTTAATTGCTTATCTCACAAATAAAATTACTTTTGTCTACTGGCGAGTTAATGTTAGTTGCTTGTGAAATGCTATCATGTGAGCTATAATCCTGAGTGTACCCTCAAATCTGTAAAACCTACTTGTTGTCAAATGTTCTGAAGCATCTTATGGAAATACACTTTAAAAGCACAAATATTGTCATACTGTAGCTTGTTAATATTTCATTTGGTTGTATGTATGATTATGCATTCTCCCTGTTCTTTTTCTATATACATGCAATAAATATTTTGAAATATATCATAAGGTAGTGGAACCATATTCTATTATTTCATACTTTAAAGTTTTCCTTTATTGACCAGGATGAAGAATCTAACTATACCAATAAAATCAATCAATCAATCTTTATTTTATATAGCGCCTTTCATAATGGACCACCATCACAAAGTGCTTTACAAGATAGTGAGGAACAATGCATAATACATTAAACACAGTGAAATACAGGGCATAGTACATTAAATACAAATAGTTAAAAACAATGCATTTTGTTCCAAAAGAAAGAGGAGAAATCATGGCAGGTAAGAGAGGAGGATGAATTGGGAGATTGGTTTATCAATGGCTGGATGCAGGATTTGATCAATGGTTTTGAAGAGAATATTTGGTTTACCTTTTCCCAGGATATGATTTCAGAGAAGTACTTCATTCTGACAGCAGCGAGCGCACGCCTGTAGCTACTGAGGTGATCGGTCCAAATCTCTCTGTGAACTGTTAGTCCATATGACTCCCATTGCTCTCAGACTTGCAGCAGGCAGACTTAAGTAGTCAAAGTTTGAGGGTATACCATGGGCAGTTGCGATGTTTCTTCACTGTTCTGGTTGTAAGCTTGGCAACTGTGTCGATGATCTGAGTAAGGGTGGCGTTGTAGAGGGAAGGCAAGGATCATGGTAGGATCAAGCAAATCATGAAATACCATACTTGAAAGTTGCAAGGATGAATCAAGAATAGGGAAGGGTTTCATGCATGCCTTGCACAATAAATGCCAGGGTTTGTGTGGATGACGCAAGAGATGACATGAAGAAATGTACAAGATTTGAACTTGAAATAACTGCATGGAGTATGCTTTGTGTTTTGTATGTTTTGTGCAAAGCATGCAAGAAATACTTCTTATCCTTGGATAATCATTGCTTAAAACTTGTATTATAGGGTTTTGCAGGTCTTGCTTGATCCTAACGTGATACTTGTGTTTTTATTGTTATGGGTACTGAATTGAAGCTGTCACTAAAAATTCAATAACTTCTCAAATTATTCATTCCTCACACACAAAATTACTCACAATCTGATTGGCAAAAAAAAAAAAGGTCCTTAGTCCCCAGTAATTCCTATTTGATACCTCATCACCGAATCAAATTGGAAGTAACCCTAACCCTAACCCTAACCCTATGCACCACAAGAAGAACATGAAAAAATTATTTAAGGAACAACTGGCCTATCTGTGACTCTTTAATTGAATTACATATTGTTATATTTCCATATAAAAATTCAACATACAGAAGGAGATATACTAGCCTATTGGCAACACATTAAAAAAAAAAAAAAAAAACGGGCCATGTCTAAGTACAGTGAGTAAATATTAATTAATTACATAACTGCTGTGTAAATAGTAAACAAATGGGCCTTATATACGAGGCAGTGGTCTACATATTGTATGATCCTTTCCACTGATGTTAACACACCCTGAATAGCCCTGAATGTCATTGTATTGCCTTTCATTGCTTTAATTTGCACGCCAGTGGTTTAATAGACACGGTGTGTCAGTAAAACTGACAGGTGGAACTCTCAGAAAATTATATATTCTTTGTATATTCTTTCCAATTGGTTGTGCAATATGGCAAGAAAACTCATTGGTGACTGACTACCTGCTTAAGTGAAAACTCTTTTAACGCTTTCTGTATTTTACTGACTACTATTAGCATTATAAAATAGTGCTATACTCATATTTTCTGCAATTATACCTGCTTTGTGTTCATTTTCATTTTGTGTGTACCTAAACTTCGATATCTATCTTAAAGGGGTATTTTTTAACATAACTTAACATGGCCATCATTACTGTATTTAGCTTGTTCTTGTTGAAAGAAAACATACCTTACTGAACATGTGAAAATATTTCTTATAAAATCTGTCCATTATGTGATTTTTTTCTGCTATTTACCCAGAGACATGCAGTAGAAAGATGTTTTTTTCTCAGGAATACCTGCACACACAATACCATTTTGCATAAAATAATGCAAAATTGTTTTGGGGATCTTTGATTTCAAAATACATAGTTTGCGTTATGACAAAGTGTCATCGATTGTAGAATCAAAGAGTAATATTGCTAAAATATCGATTAAAATATCAGATAGCGGCATTTAGTTTGCAATCATGTTTCCTATTGGCAGCGCTAAGCCAATAGGAAACATCATCGATAAGGTTAGGACGATGACAGCGTCAGATAATTTTATCCCATGTTTCCCACATGAACATACACCCTTGATTAACGGAGCATTTCCTCAAACACTTACATCAGTTTCTACACCATTGCTGTAAAGATAGGCTACTCTGTTTCATTTAACTGGGAACATCTGGAAGTTAATGGGTTCAGAGATGAGTGTTGCACAACATGATGTACCTGCTGTGGTTTGTCAAGGGACAAAACACTTTACGCAAACATGCTGGATTCCCAAATCCTGAACACAACTATGCATCAACTATGCATCAAGTGTTGTCAAGTTAACCATTCGCTTTAAAACAAAGTGTATGTTTGCATGCACAAAGTATCCTAATGTAAACTTACTGAATAAACAGCCCAGGAAACATCTTTACATGACTGTCATTGCTCTCTGCTGACTGCTGCACTGTTTTTACCCCTTCTAAATAAGGAAGCAGCCTGTCAGACATATGACCATCAGACCAATTTGGGCTCTGCCAAGGTCCCCATCACATCCCCTGATCACACAAAGCCATCCAATGAGACCACATTCCCAATCTCGTCTGTTCAGCCGAACTCCCAGAAGACTTGGCATTGCGGGTCAGTGCTACAGTTCTTGCTGAGTTGTAAATTTGCTTTTGGTGGGATGCTGGTCAGAATGATGTCATAAAGGTGCAGATAGCTGGCAGTGTATAAAGATAATTCAGATTTTATACTCTGAGGCCAGCGTTGCCCGTTCAGAGAGAGCCCGGAGCTGCAAAACATGGTCTTCACCACCGCCACCTCAAGCTCTGCTGGTCGATCTCCATTTTCAGGAACGCTGCTGTCAGGCTTCAGTTTCATGTCAGAAATCCTGATCTGCCTTCCAAAAATAAGCTGCCGCCATGCTGAAGGAAGCAAAACAAGAAGGGCGGTATTTTTAGGGTCATTAATTGGGACCACGTGCCCAGGAGGTGAACCGGATGGCTATTGCACAAAGGTGGCTCATCACTATGTCCTACGAGGCCAGCACTCACTGGACGTTTTCTGCGATTGTTCTCTTGGGGTTTGTGGTGGGGATTGTGTCATCATATCCAATTCCAAGCAGGACTAACGATGCATCGTTGGAGAGGAGATGGGAAACTATGTTTTCCCGGTCTATTCTTGGGATCTCAGGGGAGAACTCAGAACTGAACTGGGAGAGTGACTATTTACTGGGGATTAAGAGAGTCCGGAGGCTTTACTGCAATGTAGGCATCGGGTTTCACCTTCAGGTCCTACCAGATGGAAGGATAAACGGAATCCATACTGAAAACCAGTACAGTGAGTTACATCTAGAAATGGAATGCAATAGATGACACAATTTGATCAGTCACTGTAAACCTTGCGCCTCTTGAACAGCACAGTCTTATTACTGCACGACATTTACTCTTCAGGGATGTCTTCTAAACCAAAGATAAATCTATTAAAAACCCAGCTTCAAATCAGTGCTAAATAACTGCAGGCGCTCAAACATGACATGAATGCTTGGACAAATTTAGATGCCAACTTATTTTTACACTGCCTTCTTCAATGGCCTAGAAAGGGGTAGTAATTAATGCACGTCTCAAAGCAAGTAAATTACAGACACAACGCTTCTGAAGGCAGTTAATATTACTTCTTATGTTCTATTTAATATCTACCTATCTATATATATACTATATAAAACAATAACGGTGGGAGTTAATGCATTTACTGTATTGTTTATTTCTGTTTCTAAAAAGCATGCCGTGCAGAGTTGTCATAATAATGTGGATCTTCATTACAATTTGAAACTGTACTTCATTATATTGTAAAGATTGGAACATGCAAGTGATAAGTGCGTTGGGGCTGTCTTATGTTTGACTGCTTTATCAGAAACACATTTTAATGATAAAACATATACACTGTGTAATATGTCATGTTTTGTTTAATTAGGTCTAATAGAAATCTCAACAGTAGAGCGTGGAGTTGTTAGCCTGTACGGGGTGAAGAGTGAGCTGTTTGTGGCAATGAACACCAAAGGACGGTTATATGGAACGGTAGGTAGTCTACAATACTTCAATGATATATGCAATTTATCCACATATCCTGCATTTTAAGTGACATTTATTTACAACTTGCAAGAAAGGCGGTGGGCGTGTATCGTAATTAGAATAGGGACGTCTAGAGAATTTGGGATCCTGGTCATTTTTGGAACATCTTTGAAACAGATTTCTTGAATGGAACTTTGATCATGAATTTTTTTTGTTTGTTTGTTTGTTTGTTTTTAGGGACCGTGTGCATAATTGTACCATGTTAAGTTTCCTATCCATGTATCTATTTTATAATGCGTATATTTTTTTTCAATTTTTTCGCAAGGCAACTTCTCGAAATCTACAGAGTTCACACAAACTGCCTTAAAATTATAAATATGTAATTTAAAAATCGGGACCAAATGTGATATGCAAATTGTTACGTTTGCAATACACATTTAACGTTTAATGTCACCCCTGTTGTTTATGTATATGTATATATATATATATATATATATATATATATATATATATATATATATATATATCGAGCAACTGAAAAGCTTTCCTCCATTTTTTTCTGAAAGAAATAAAAAGTTATAAAGACAACAATAAATAATTCGAATTATTTAACTCTTACTATTTAGATAATATTGTTGAGTCCCATCCCTCCCCCTTTATAAAATATTGTTCTCTCTTTAAAGTCAGGCCTTAACTGTGTTTGTATTTTTGTTTTTCAACTTAAGGAGCTGTTTATTATTTTTTAAATAAAAAACTGCTGTTGTTGTGTCAGACCTAGACAATAACCCTGTTGTTGTAAAACAGCATCTCATGGGTGTGCTATTCAAAAGAAGCTGTTAATGACGATGTTGGGATGCTTTAAAAACTCAGCAGAGGATTAAATATATCCATATGACCTAGCTTAAAACCGGATGACGGGTCAGCCAATACATTACTTAAACAGGTGGCATGGGCCTTTGTTAGAAGAGAAGTGGTTTATTATTGGAGATGGTGACAGAAAGGCACCACCTGTCATCTGTGCTGACACTTTGTTAGCCAATAACAAATCTCTAAAGTTTTTTTTTTAAAAGAAGCCCTCATCCCTTTTCTCAACAGAACCCCCCTAAAAATGGCAAAATGGATGTCCCAGACATTAACTTAGCATGCTACAGTACTTTATATGTGTCCCTCTACTACACAAAGATCATTAATGCCTTGCTAAAATGTAACTGATCCCCTGTTTCAACTATACAGATGAAAAAGAAATTGCAGTTGCAGATACATTATTAAAAGGCTATACTTGTATAGGTTGAAGTATAGTATTATTATTTGTTTATTTAGCAGACACCTTTATCCAAGGCAACTTACAGAGGTTAAGTGATTTGCTCAAGATCACACAGTGAGTGAGCCAGGATTTGAACAGGAACCTCCTGGTTACAAGCCCTTTTCTTTAAACACCAGACCACACAGCCTCCGATGTACATAGCAGAAATTCTTTATTGACACCCAACATCTACTCCGTAAATGAGTCCATCAGTAAAACTAAAAGGAACCTTGCTTTAAAAGGCTAACATTTCAATGAGATGCAGTGCTTGTATTGTTCACCCTGATTCTTTTTATTTAGGCTGTTTTTCATGAGGAGTGCAAGTTCAGGGAGTCCCTGCTTCCCAACAATTACAATGCATACGAGTCCTCAGCCTACAGCGGCTCCTACATTGCACTCAGCAAGCATGGGAGAGTCAAGAAAGGAAGTAAAGCCTCGCCTTCCAAGACAGTGACACACTTTCTTCCAAGAATATGAAGAAAGAAGCCATCAGCAATTTGATTTTCCATAACTTGCACATGTTATATTCTCCCAGGTAAAACAAATAGTATATATTCATAGTATTTATTTTGTCATTTATATATGTATATTTGGTTAGTTCAATTGGTATTAGACTTTGTATATGCCATATTTTGCTGCTTATTGTATGTTAATATTATTATTAATACCTAAGGGACTTAACGTTGGTCTCTTCACTTTCTATATGTGTGCTCACCATGAGATTTAACCCTGTCACAAGGATGACAACTATCCTTAGCTTTTAGAAGTGCAATGGATACTTTTTATTACCTCAAATAGTACCCTTCTGACTTACAAGGATTCATGAAGATACGATGAATGGAACGTCCATTTATGTCTAGTCATTTAAGAAGACTCGGTTTTCTTCCCATACCACAGGGAAGTGCCCCGGTCAGATTCCTTTTGGATCTGGCTTCATTGACTGTGCAGAAACCGCAGGCTGTCTTTAAAAGTGCATTTTAATACTGCAGCAGCAAAGCAAAGTTCCATAGAAAGTAGCCTGATACATCATCTATTTCTTAGGTTTTTAACAATGCAAAAGTAGAGATGATGGGCAAACACTGCAATACAGTAAACTGGAACAACAGAATAGCAAATGAAAGGAATATACACCCCCCTTGTCAAGGATATGAATAACATATTACAGGTCTCGATTCCATGAAAGCATTGGTCACTGTGATCCAGCATATCATAGCAAAATCCTATTCATGGTTTTATTAAAACAGTTAAAGTGGTTCCCAAGATATAGCTTTCATAGCTCAGACTACGAGCTACACATGAGTTACACATTCACCTATGCAAAGTTCCACCAAATTCAGCCAAGCACTTCCCAAGATATATCCATTAATAAATCAGAAGCCTAAGATGCAAGGGGTCTTGCAGGGAATAATAGCATGAAATATAAACAAACTGTCCTCACAGGGTTAAATATGCACGTATGCATTACTTTTATAGTGTATAATTACATGCAAAGGCTGCTCTTTGCTTTACCTTGAAATAGATGTCATTTTGTTACTCAAAAAATCTAGAAAAGACTTATGGGACAACATATGTACAACATATTGTTTTTATAACCCTGTAGGAATGCCAATGATGCAGGGATATAGGCTCCTTCCCAAATACCTAAGAAGTCCCTATAAAATGTCTGTCGATTGGAGCCTTTAAATTCCTGCAGCTCGCCCCATTGAAACCATTTGTAGTACAAGGTTATGAAATGTGTTCTTTGGTAGAGCATTAGCACTTCTGGTTCCAAATGTAAGATTACTAGGCACTGCAGTGTCTGAATTGATGACTGAAGCCTGTGCAAGCTTGTAGGGCAAACACATTGCTACCTGTGGCCCTATTTCAGAGCACGCTCTAAAGCAAAGGTAGATTTCCTCAGAGGAATACAACAAGTGCAATAAAAACAATAACTGCTATTTACAAGACGGTGCAGTCGAATTACAGTTCCTAGGAGTTTGTTGATGGGTTTATTTTGGTAAAATGATTTATTGCTTTAAAATAGGGCCCTGATGTCTTGACATTTAAACATGAGTAGCTTAAGCACTTTTAGTAGGAAGCAGTTGAAGCTCCTGCATGAACATGTTTTATTAATCACCAAATGTTACCTGGAGTGCCTTCTTTAGCAATGCGTGTGCCAAGAGCAGGTAGACATTGTTTAAGGAATACGTATTGTAATTTTGAAATAGTAGCTTTTTACTGTAACTTGCGCCCAATCACCATTTAATTATGTCAGTTCAATGTGACTATATATATATATATATATATATATATATATATATATATATATATAAGTCAATGGACAAATGGGATAAACCCAGGAGTTTTAACAGCTGGATTATACAAAAGTATTACTAGTGCTGTTTATTTCTATAGTAATAATGTTGTGGGTTCAAATAGATGGAGTGTGGAATGAGTTGTGTGGACAAGTGTTGCTATAGATTGTTGTATTATGAGGGTTTTTTTGCTTCTACTGTATGAACACCATGTTTACAGAAACAGCAAAAAAAAACATGTTACATACGTGATTAAGCAACAGAACTACGATTGGAGGGCAATACAAGGTCAGCTACCAAGGTAATGCCCGATAAGTGTTTGCTGCTGTTAAACTATGCGTGATAAAAACTATACACAAAACCAAAGGATTAACGGCATTTTCTCAAAACAATGTGTGCCCATGCAACTAGTTGTGAGATAATAATGATTTAGGGTAAAGCGATAAGGGAACATGCGGATTTGTGTAGGTGGTGCAGAAATGATAGCATGCTGAATGTGAGATGATGTATTGTGAAGTTTAAGAGGCTGAATGACTGCTATGTAAACAGCCAGGTGGGTTTGATAATGGTAATATATATATATATATATATATATATATATATATATATATATATATATATATATATATATATATATATATATATATATTACCATTAACAAACGTAAGTGAGTTGCTTGTGGGAGTTTGGGTCCTTGTAGGAAAAACAATTCAGAATGTTTTGGGTATTTTTAGACAATGACTCTTCCTGAGAACTCAGACCCTCAGAAGCAAGACACAATGGCTCGCCTTTGAGTAGCAATCACTGCTTTTGCTATAACTGATGTGTTTTCAGTGTTGACCAGAAGTGTAGCATTGATGTACCTGCAAGGAGCATTTGATAACTGTTTTACACTAACAGCTGCAAATAAGTTACTATTAAAAATCAAATTCACCTTTACCAAAATGTGTGCAGAATTTAATAGAGGAAAATGTAAGACCTACAGAATGGCAATACATATTAGGTAAGATTTAATTGAGATTGTTTTACAATTGCAAATATGTTTACAAAACTCCGGGCCCTTTTTACAAAGGTACAAGTCTATTTTTAGTCTGTTTTCTTTAATTAAATAACTTTTTGTGTACGTAGATTCTTCCTACTGGCTTTTACAGTTTTTTAAATACCAATCATTTTAGTTCTTAATGTCCAAATTGATGGCACTCAAGCAAAGTATGATTCACAGAGCGCCAGAATACGTAGCTTTGGAACTGGAGATTTGCATAAAGGTTTTTAGCTTCTGTTTCGTCATCACATTATACCACACCATTAAAGACTCGAACAAATGATGCTGAAATTTAAAAACCTACCCTTGCTGAAAGACTATTCCCTTGCAGAGAAGAACCAGTGTATTACCCTGACGAAACCTTAGCAGAACAGTAAGCACACTACAGTATTACCAGCAATGGCAACACAATGGATTTGAGCTAATATTGTACAGTGGTCCATTGGTACTTGATTTCATTGGTATGTGAAAATCTGAAAATGTGATACCACTGAAGCTGCTTGTCTGCTACTATTGCCCCTTTGTACAAAATCACTGCATTGCCATTAAAGGTCATGAGAAAACAATTATTGAATTTCCACAATTCAATTCTAAAGACTGAATGAACTGCTAAAGCTGTATTGTTATCACCAGGAAACCTTTCAACTTGATTTGTTAGGCCCCTAGGGATTATTCCTGAATAAATATCTTGTGCATGCTATTGCTTCAAGCAAGGAGGGTCCTGTGCAATCCAGAGCAGCCTTTGTATACCTCATTTGTGTGTTATATTCCTGCACAGTGAAAGTGTGCGATTTCAAATGTACTTTTTTTTTTGTTTGTTGCTAAGATATACCTCACTTTCTGCATTAGTACTAATTTGTAATTATGATTGTAAATTTGTAGTAAACACAGAATTATCCAATCATTTGTTTCTAAAAAATAAAATAAAAAATGTTTTCCTTTTATTTTTTTACTTATGTGCTGTGCACAGCAGTTTAATGTATTCCTGAAATAAAATGTAAAAGTTTTTTTTGTATGAATTATTATTTTTTATTTTTATACCACTCCATCTAAAGTGTTGCAGAAACCCCGTGCTGTGTTTAAAAGACACCTTAGCTTTGCTGTATCGTGTTGTTCCTATCACACTTTGTTTGTACATATTCCTCAGTTCTGATATTTTTTAGTCACACACCATAGGTAAATAAATTATGGTATAACCTTTTTCAGTTTTTACTGAGGAACGTTCGCCAGGAGAAAGATTCTCTCCTGCAACAACGCTGATGTGTTGACACGATGGTTGATATGGATTCACTGCGATCCTTGGAATAAGTTTTTTTTTGTTTTTTTCTCCTGGTGAACGCTCTCGAGTAAATATTGATAAATGTATTGCCAGCTGATTCACACATGATGACCCATAACGTGTGATGAAAAATTTGAAAAGAGTTGACAATATTTTTCGAAAAGTAATGGTGCAATTCAGACAACATGGGACACAGCGTGATGCGTTACTTATAAACTTTGCAGGGTGCTCTGTAACACTTTAAATAACTAAAAACCTGCTTGATGTAAAGAACCGGGAATCTACTGAATTTATTTAAACAGCGTTTACTGCATTAAAATAAAGCCCTCTTTTACAGAGAGAAACACGCTGACACACCTGCACTGTTGGATTTGAAACGCATAACCTTGAATATAAATAATCCACATCATGGTGACCTTATAAAACAGTAGTTTAATTCCCCCTTGTGGCGTAAAACGGATTCTCAAACATCTCTTCTCCCAGTAAAGCTGGTACATCTGGGTTTAACCATATCCCGTCACCCTACAACACTGTGCCCCAAATGGATGTAAACAATTCTTCAGTAAGAAATACTGCATACAACAAATGTGGCTCACACGTGGATGTGCTTCTGTAATTCCCTCACCATAAATTCATAATCTGCCTGATTATCTACTCTGAAAATCACTAAATCAGCAAAAATGTCATTGAATTTGATTAATGAAGGTCCACTAGTGCTCTCTGCTGGACAAACATGAATATGGCAACTGGTATTCCTCAGTTCGGAATTCTGATCCGAGACAGGGCCAATACGATTCACCGTGTAACAATTTATTTATTTATTTTTTTGTTCCTGGGTAGTAAGTGTTATTTCCTAATTGCTTATGCCTCAAAAGTATAGAAAATGGCTATTATTCCCCACAAACTTTGCTTTTGTGACCAGGACAGTGATATTTTAAAATTTACCTATTTTCCAGAACATTCCAGATAGATTCAGTGCTGAGTAAACTTGGAGTAACTTCTAGAACTTTCTAGAACTTTCCAGTAATATAAATAGTAGTATAAATACAGGGGCCTTAAGCACACCAGTTCAGTTTAGTTCCAGCTGCCTAAGTGGATACATATCTGCATTTTTCTGAGATAGCATCAAGAGGCTGCAAGCATCCGGCAGACGCATTTTGCTATGTCTGCGGCCAATTTATCAAGACAAGAGTGAAAAAGTACTCCGTGGAAGCATCTGCTAAGATGTGTGAGGCCTACAAGGCATATTTCGGCATGCCTGTCGGGGATCAAGACAAACCCTGGGCACCTCATTTCACCTGCGAGCACTGCAAAAAAAACTCTGGAAGGTAAGATGGACAATTGTTGTTCGGAATTTTATGTTATAAAATTTGTTAAAATTTTTAAAATTGTAAAAGTTTTTAATTTTAAAATGTTTTACAATTTTCAATGTTATTGAAAAAATATATCATATATGAAAAATGTTGTGAGAATCTCTTACACATTAGTCATGGGTGAAATAAATGTATTTTTGTAGGATGGTACAGAGGGGAAAAGAGAGCCATGAAGTTCGCTATCCCAAAAATTTGGCGGGAACCCACTGACCACTCAAGCAACTGCTACTTCTGCATGGTGGACCCTTCCAAACGTCGGACTGGCAAGAATGCACCTGCTATCACATATCTGGACCTTCCTTCATCCATCGCCCCGGTGCCACACTGCCATGAGCTCCCTGTACCCACTCCTACGGAGAGAGAGCAGCCGTCTTTAGAAGAGAGCAGCAAGTCAGAGAGCGAGGAAGACGTTGTAGATCCAGATGACAATTTCAGAGGTGGAGCTGAGGAGAGAAACCCATACTACCCCAACCAAAAAGACCTCAACGACTTGATTAGAGATCTTGGTCTCACCAAGTCCAATGCCAAGCTTTTGACGTCTAGGCTCAAGCAGTGGAACTTCTTGGATGAAAGTGTGCAAGTCAAAGATCAGAGGAAGCGTCACCAACCTTTTTCCAGCTTCTTCACCCGTCAAGATGGGCTCTGCTTCTGCCACAATGTGACCAGTCTGTTCGAGGCAATCGGAATCGCCTGTAACCAGAATGAGTGGCGCCTCTTCATTGACAGCTCATCCAGGAGCCTCAAAGCTGTGCTGCTCCATAATGGTAACAAGTACCCATCTCTTCCCCTGGCTCACTCGGTGCACCTCAAAGAGGATTACAACAGCATCAAGACCTTGCTGGACGCCTTGAAGTATGATGAGTATGGCTGGGAGGTCATAGGAGACTTCAAAATGGTGACATTCCTGATGGGTCTCCAAGGCGGTTTTAGCAAGTTTCCCTACTATCTTTGCCTTTGGGACAGCAGGGACACCAAGGTGCACTACCACAGGCGGGAAGGGCCACAGCGGACCGAGTTCTCTGTGGGGAGGAACAACGTCAAGTGGGAGCCACTGGTGGACCCCCGGAAGGTGCTGATGCCACCACTGCACATCAAATTGGGTCTTATGAAACAATTTGTCAGAGCTCTAGATAAGGAGGCGGCAGCCTTCAAGTACCTTCAAGACTTCTTCCCTAAGCTGTCTGAGGCAAAGATCAAAGCCGGTGTCTTCGTCGGACCACAGATAAAGAAGATCCTGGAGTGCAATGAATTCCCCAAGAAGCTCACTAGTAAGGAGAAAGCGGCTTGGAACAGCTTTGTCGCAGTGGTTCGGGGCTTCCTGGGCAATCACAAGGCCGAAAACTATGTGGAGCTGGTTGAGACTCTGGTGAAGAACTACGGCACAATGGGCTGTAGGATGTCCCTCAAAGTCCATATCCTTGATGCTCATCTTGATAAATTCAAGGAGAACATGGGAGCGTACTCTGAGGAGCAAGGCGAGCGCTTCCACCAGGATATACTGGACTTTGAACGCCGCTACCAAGGACAGTATAACGAAAACATGATGGGAGACTACATTTGGGGGCTGATTCGTGAAAGTGATTTACAGTATAATCATAAATCTCGAAAAACTACTCACTTCTAAATCTTTTGTATTAATTTTTGTATTACTTTAGTATAAATACATGTTAATTTGGATTCATATGTTGTTTTTTTTCTGACTTTATGTGAACGAAAAGACACAAATGTGCCCGTTTTCTCATTGGAAATAGGTAAATTTCAAAATATCACTGTCCTGGTCACAAAAGCAAAGTTTGTGGGGAATAATAGCCATTTTCTATACTTTTGAGGCATAAGCAATTAGGAAATAACACTTACTACCCAGGAACAAAAATTGTGTTACATAGTGAGAAGCACTGCCAGTTTCCATAAAGTTGCTGTACCGGTGGCAGGTGTTTCTAATTACATGGCTACACATCCACAATATATTGAAATTATGACATAGAATGGCATAGTACTGCATATATTTGAAATAATGACAGATAACTACATACAAACAGTAAACCGATGACAAAGTAAAAAAGGAAATCTGTAATGTTACCAATTCTACACTGATCAACGTAAATTGCACTTGGAAGACCTGCCTATGGATTGAACTCCGGCAACTGGAAGTATTTTAATTGCAAGCATTTCCTTTAGTTTTCTATTGTGATCAATACATTGAAAGAGCCTATTGATAAAGGTTAAACGTGACGTATTCCCATCTAATTTTTTTTTTTTTTAAAAAGTCACTCGCTATGACGTCTTTCCCTTCAACATCACGTAAAGACAAAAGGCATTACTCGACTATTCTAACGTTCTTCCTGTTAAAGCAGGAATGGCATATCATAGAGGATTTTTATGTGCCTAACTATAAAAACAACGTCCAAAAACACAAAACAAAACTGTGCAAAGATTGTATAACCCACAAACGAGACAATGGCTTTGAAGTAGCCTATTAAGTCATTTCTTAGTAATTTTATAACATAATACAATCTTTCATAAAAAAAAAGATAATTATTTAATTTAAACATAATCATAAGAATAATAATTCTGTGGTTCTTCATTGGATTTTCCTCGACTAGTCGCGGAACGAGATAAATGGCAGTGCTAAATAGGCAAAAAGCAGCGAGATGGCTGTTACAAAAATAAAGAATAACTGCGCACATTTATGAGGCTTCAAGCCTAAACTGACAACTTTCTTTTGGTAAAATCTTTTGCAAAATTCTAGATTGGGTTGATATACCTTGAACCATAGAATAAAAAGAAATACTATATAAAAGTAAAGTAGCGTTACGCGTAAAACACTCCACGTGAGGACACATAGCCCATTGGTTTTGTGTGGGAGAAATGATTACTCAACAAAGCGCCCCCAGAGAAATGCGAGAGAGTGATTGGATCATACGCCATATACCAGGTAAACAGGCACTGGTCAGAGTGGTTGCCTCCTTCCTCTCTCGCTGCCCCTAGGGGATCTCAACAGCTGTACAAGGGGGTGCGATTACTGCAGAGGATGTGGACAAGGAGCCTTTAAATAGCCGCTACCAAAACCTGAAGGCATCAGAGCGCTCCCCCCCTGTGTAGGATACAGCGGCAGATACAACGTTGGGCATTTTATTGGGACAGACAGTTTGTGGCATTTAATTAGAACCTCTCCAACTTGCTTGAACATGCACTCGATACTCCTTATTCTTTTCCTGGCTGTGTTGCGCGGTTTTCAGATTGGAAGTACTTTCCCCATCCCCTCTCCACTGCTGAATCCCACCTGGGGGGACCCGAAGAGACTGGTGCACCTGTACACTTCTTCAGACAAGAGAAGCGTTCACTTGGCTATCAACCCGGACGGGCAAGTGGACAGAACACCTATCCAGACTCCCAGCAGTAAGTTAGATTCTGACCGTTTTTATTTGCCTACACTATTCAAATTTTTCGCAGCAGCAAAGTTTAGGTTCCTTTTTGGAATTCTGCAGCAAATGAATACAGGACGTATTCTATAGCCTATTCTAATTATTTTACTATATAGCTATATCGTTAACAATGTATTTATTATACGTTGCCAAAAAAACGTGTTAAGATATCAGAGATATTATTTTAATAGATTGTATAAATATTTTTCTATTGAACAACCAAAAGACAAATGTGGCACAAATTAGCAAAACCAAGGACACCGCATCATTATTTTATTCAGTTTACCGTGCATTTACCATGGTTTTTTTTCTCCCTGTTGCATACTCATTCCATGTTATTTGACCATGCTTTATACACTTTCCCATAGCGCATGGTAGAGTATAGCGCAGTCTAGAGACATTGATAAATACAGCACGTGTACGTGCACAGGGGTAAATAAAGTATGTTATTAACTTACTTTCATGTCTTTCAAGGTGCAATGCTATTAAAGTCAGATGGAATCGGTCTTGTGGCGATCATGGGTGTGAAGAGCGAACGCTACCTGTGTATGGATGCAAACGGAAAGGCTTTTAGCTCAGTAAGTATATGATTTTCCCTTTCGTCACCATCACAGATTGTAGCATTTCCTTCCTTCCTTCTCTTTGTACAGCACATTGTTTTTAATGAGTAAGACACATGGTGCAAACATACCTCGATAGTTCTAGAGCTGTTTTTCACTACTCCCACGATATTTGGTAGCTGAAGTTCTCAATCCCGATAGCTCCCAGCATGTTGTACTGTAGACTAGCACTGTGTAAACGGCATCCTTGCATCTTAATTCTAAAATCCTTTTTTTTTGGATCTGAAAAATATTTGGAATTTCAAACACACCTAAACAACAACATCAACAGCAAAACAAATAAAAGATTAGTCAGACATACTAAATAATACAACAGTAATACTGTGTGTTATTATTATTATTTATTTCTTAGCAGACACCCATATCCAGGGCGACTTACAATTGTTACAAGATATCGCATTATTTTTAAATACAATTACCCATTTATACAGTTGGGTTTTAACTGGAGCAATCTAGGTAAAGTACCTTGCTCAAGGGTACAGCAGCAGTGTCCCCTACCTGGGATTGAACCCACGACTCTCCGGTCAAAAGTCCAGAGCCCTAACCACTACTCCACACTGTTGCCCAGTGAATGCATAGTTAGTAATAATGTCAATGCTTCACTTATATAATATGCTATAATATTCATTACTATTGCCTGGTTATTTAAATGTAATTTCACTTTATCTGCCAAACAAGTCCAATCTAGAAACAAGAGCTGAATATGTTATTTAGTATTGCAATTATATTACATAATATATATTTTTCTCTCTTTGCAGGCTGTCTTCAACATAGAGTACTGCTTGTTCCAGCACGAGCGCTTGGAAAACGGATACGACGTGTATCATTCATCTAAGAGCAACCTGGTGCTCAACCTTGGTGGCAGGGCTCACACCTACATTCCTGGCGGGAACCTGCCTCCTTATTCCCAGTTCATATCTCTGGTGAACACAGTCGAACTAGAACATTTTGTGCGCAGGCGGAGCACCAGTATCCATGTGGACCCTTCAGACCCCTTCGGGATGTTTACCGCCAACAGCCAACCTGCCACGGGAGAGGACTCTGTGGAAACCCAGGCCTCCAGGGAAGTCCCAGCCCTGTCCAGAGAGCGCACAAGATCAACGTACCACGATGAGGTGGACCCCGATGATCCTTGGAGACTGCTAGATCATAAAACCAATAGCAGCCCCCGCTACTCAGTGAGATAATAGACCAGAGGGGCTAGCCTTTTACAAAATTAGATATATCGTAAGAGTGTGGGGGGTGGGGGTACTTCGTGACATCATACAGTGGTCTGCAAAACCAATTGTTTAGTACTAGGGTATTATGCAGAGCTTCTCAGAGCTGGTAGGGAGTTGTTTCTGGCTTATAGAGTCCAAAGATTTGGAGAATTAAAGTTCTTCATTTTGGAAAGTTTCAGCTTTCAGGGGTGGAGGTGGGGTAGACGACATGAACAGCAGTTCCTTCAAACAAAGCTCTGCTATTCCGTTGCAAAGAATGTTTAGGACCATTTTAGGCCTACAAAGATAAATCCGATTTTACAAGAATAATAAGAACTATTATGGTATCTGTTTAACATGAAATGTACTTATTTAATGTTACTGGTAATATTCTTATGTAGTGTTCTCAAGTTGCCTCTTGAAGGATACATGCCACTTTAAGTAAGACACACGCCCCCAGCTCAGACTTGCAACGCACCTTTGCTTGCAGTTCAGTTCAGTGTTTTATAGAATATAAGAACGCTCTGCAAATACACATGCATGTGCTATACTGCGGACAGCGGACCATATTCACAGCACATTCATATCTTTTTAAAGTTTACTTGGACTGTTGTTAAAGAAAACCATGTACAGTCTAGAAAAGCTTAACGAACGCATTTAATTAATCCAAAACATTAAATAAATCAGCATGTTTTGTGAATTAGGACTTCCTAATTCATTGTTCCAAAATTTGTTGGTACAGTACTACCAAATTACTGTCATATATGGAAGTATACAAGTGGTACTGTATAGTGCATCCCTGACAAATTCAGCTCTAAAGGACTATGGCAATATTTGGTATGGTATTTTTTATGCTCAAATTAATCTGATTATTTAAAACAATACTGGGAGCATATTATTTTATACCATACTGAAAAAAGTGCAAAAAAATTGCGCCATATATTATCCAAGCAAATACAAAATGGAAACGTTACACTGTAAACAAGAATAAGCAAAGTGGAAGACTTCAATTTATTTGTTCTAGTTACATTACCGGGCCTTTTTTTTCAATTTGGAAAAAGTGATGACAATTTTGTGCTGAAGGAAAAAAATAAGCAAACCAGAAATATGGACAATAATATAAAGTTTTCTCATATGCATGCTCATCTAATGAAATTCAGCTCTCTGGTGGTTTTCCGTGGAATGACATGATCAAAATTGCTGGGCAACTTTATCTTGGGTACCAATGTTCTTAGTGTTTTATTGTGGCAAGCCTTAGAAAAAAAATAGGACTTGTATTACATAGGTGTTGGACACCACCAGCAAAGAAAATGTGCTATTTATTTATTTATTTAAATGTCTACTTGTATTCCTTATATTTATGATATTTATATTGATACTTCATGGTGTCGTTTTAAATAATGTTAGATATCATGTTTTGCTTTTGTATACCTTTCTGAATAAAAAACAAATGTAGTTTTTAAGAGTTTTGTGGTAGTGTTTTGTTTTCAGCGTATTGCATTTTTTTTTTTAATTTTACTGAGAGTTCTTTCACAATTTTGTATTTTTACCTGCATGTTTACAAATGTAATCATCTATATATTATTGAACTTTTACCGGGTAAGATGTTCTAGGAGCACAGGATCACAAACACATTATAAAAGCAAAAATGACCTCCAAGCCAAGCCAGTAATCAGGGCTGAGGGACTCCTGAAGCACCAAGACTCCTGAAGCATTTGGTGGTCCCCTGAAAAAGAACTGTAATCCATTTGAAACATTTCTCGAATAGTGTTTAATGTGGTTTTTATTCACATTATTCACACTGTTTTGCATTACTTTTAAATAAATGGGTACTTCTCACAATGCTTTTTAGTTCAGTGTGTTTTGGAATTTTAACAGTTCAACATATTGAAAAATGTCTAGGATATGCAATATTCTTATTTTTTCAAAGAATAAACAATAATTAGGAATGCTGTCAGAGTAACTAAATCAACATACTTCATGCACCTAATATAGTTGTAATCTCCTACAATAGATCATTATCACACATATTCCTACATTAACACTCAAACATTAATACTCATTAGATTCTGGAAAGTCAACGCCAGCACTTTCCAATAGTATACTTCAATATGGAAATATACGGTACAGTATATAGATATTGCAGAAATTGGACGAATTTATGATAAAGACTTAATATGATAAAGTTTTGTATATCTGATCTGACATGACACAAAAACAAGAAAAATTCTAGAAACTATTAGGATACACTGAGGCAGTCCTAATGTTTGTTCTCATGAGGATTTCATGAACACGCATTTGAAAAACTGCCTATTGCTCTTAAACCAATCCTACAATCCATCATGCTGCAGTTATATGATTGCACTATTCCATCTGTACAACATAATATCATCCACATGCAGGTTGACATCTTTACCTCACACCTCATTGATAAGCTATTCATGAAAAGACAGGATACTATTTCACAGGGGCAGTGGGGTTCAGAACCAAACCTCCCTCCACCATATTATATATACATACTGTGGGACAGCCCACCCTGAAATTCACTGGCAATTAATCCAATACAACACACCTGGCAATTGATAAGCAAGTACCTCAGAGGTGACATCTCAAGCCTCAAATGTATGCTGGAATTGAGAGTGCAGATGCGAGGAAACAACCTATCTGAGGAACACATAGCGATAGCAGTATACCGCAGTGAGCTTTTTACAAAGCAAAGAACAGAGGCAAATGTTATTAAACGATGCCAGGGCGTTGCCTCACCTTCTTTGGTACCATCACCATAAATTATTTTGTGTGTTTCTGTTTCAAATGCAGTGTCTATTTATTGACTCTTGACTCTGGTAGAAAAATTACACTATTACCAAGTACGATATAATTTTGCCACCTTGCTTAAAATTATTCAAAAGCTAAACACGTTCTGTTCATTTGGTGTGAGAAACATTTTTATTTTGTTGTTGAACAATAAAGGTGCCCTGTCATTGTAAACGTTCCAGTTTCACTAGTCACGACATGGGTATAAAAACAGCACTGGGACAGCTTAACGTTAAAGAAGACCTTTTATTTATTTTGTCTCCTTGTACACATTGATTTTTAATGAATTATTCAATGGGTAATAAAGTTTACACCTTGACGCTCTTAATACTGCAGGATGAACATGGTTGACTGGTTCTCTCATTTGATGTGCTGCTTTTCCATTAAATGAGTTTGTTGCAGCTTACTTTCCATTTTCAGTCAACAGTTCGGTGAACTTCATGCATATAAAACAAAAATAACCCCACTTCTCTTTTCACATGGGCTGTTTTGGGAATATTGTTGTTTGGTACTGAAAGTTGCCGCCTTATGTTGCTATAATTGGCACGACTGCACACCTAATTCACATAACCTTCTGCACAGCTCCATAGGTTAATACTGAAATACCTCTTACAGGAAACCACAGAGAGAGTGGAGGTCTCTTTTCAAGAGTGTTACACTCTCTAGTTCAATAAATCACAGGTCACAGCCTCATGTTTATAATGTTAAATATGGTAAATTAATATATAAGAAATACACAAAACTACTAAACTACCAACTGTCAAAAATAAAATAATGCAACTGGGTAACCAATATAAAACACACCTACTGCTGTAAGAGTTGTAGCCATATCTACTCAATAATAAGTGTTGGATGCTTCTTGAATATACAATTTTACTGCTGTTTGTGTTTTAAATCTTGCATTTACTGCCAGCTCTTAAATGTTAATATCCCCACATTATTATGCAATTATTAAACTACCTGATTCTAATTGTGAATGCTTAATTTTCCAATTTCAACACATTTATATTTAAATGGATGTTTAAAAAGCAATGCTCTAATCTTCTTTAACTTTATGATTCTGCAAGCCTTTAAGAATGCACCCTCTTCAATGGAAATATAGCACAAAGTTTACAAAAATAGGTTGAAACCAACTAAAAGAACAAACTTGCCGTTTTTTAATTGGTTCCTTTTGTATATACTGTAGTACACAACTAGCTCTTGTTTTAGTACACAAAGAAATGAAAGAAGTTATTTACAAACCGCTAACCAAGATCATGCAACAGTCTCTTGACACAGGGGTTGTACCGACAGACTGGAGAATTGCTAAAATAATACCAATCCACAAAAAGGGAGACAAAACCGAACCAGGTAACTACAGACCAATAAGCCTGACTTCTATTATATGTAAATTTATGGAAACTATAATAAGATCCAAAATGGAAAATTACCTATATGGTAACAGTATCCTGGGAGACAGTCAGCATGGTTTTAGGAAAGGGAGACCGTGTCTAACTAACCTGCTTGATTTTTTTGAGGATGCAACATCGACAATGGATAATTGCAAAGCATATGACAAACTGAACGCAGGGATTCAAGGAAATGCATGCACATGGATTAGTGGTTAACATGTAGAAAACAGAAAGTACTGATTAGAGGAGAAACCTCAAAATGGAGCGAGGTAACCAGTGGTGTGCCACAGGGATCAGTATTAGGTCCTCTGCTATTCCTAATCTACATTAATGATTTAGATTCTGGTATAATAATCAAACTTAAGACGACACAAAAATAGGAGGAGTGGCAAACATTGTTGCAGCAGCAAAGGTCATTTAAAATGATCTAGACAGCATTCAGAACTGGGGTCACAAATGGAGATTAGATAAAAGGGCATTCAGAACAGAAAATAGGAGGCACTTTTTTACACAGAGAATTGTGAGGGTCTGGAACCAACTCCCCAGTAATGTTGTTGAAGCCGACACCCTGGGATCCTTCAAGAAGCTGCTTGATGATATTTTGGGATCAATAAGCTACTAACAACCAAACGAGCAAGATGGGCCGAATGGCCTCCTCTCGTTTGTAAACTTTCTTAAATGCGCAATGTAAATATCATACAAATTGACCAAAACAATAAGTACTGAAACCATCCATGTTCAGGTAAAAAAGGGAATGTATCCACTGTAACTCACACGGAAGAATTGCTAGGGTATATAAAGTGCTTCGGTCGCTTTTCTGTTCAATATCAGGCACTAAAAACAAAAATCACAAGAGTCTCAAAAGTACAATGAGCAAGCTGGTCTTGTGACTGATGCATGGAAGATATTTGCCACACTTCCCCAACTCACAGCCATTGTTCAGAAGTATTTGGCCATCACTGTTAATCTAGTTGGTCAACAGTTTTAGGACCTATGGCATTTTCAATGAGAAAACCATCATTTAGTGTCATCTTGCCCCAAATTAAGCCATCTAACAATGAGTGTCTGTTGATTTGGTGGTTCACCTAGCTTACTTTTGAGGTTCAGATTAAGCTTATGCATAGTTAATTGTGTGAAACCGTATCAGAACCCAAATCTTCTACATTTCACAACATTATCATGGCTGTAAGAAAGATTATCAGTGGAAAATAATTTAAATTTAGCACATCAAAACTACTCAAGTATGCACACTCTGCTACGTATTTCTCATGTAACACCACAATATCATTGCTTGTGTTAAATAGTAACTCATTGCTCAGTTATAGTATGAATAACTCAAGAGTGCAGTGTATGTGTAACACATATATTCAGTCGGATGTAAACGCTCACTCATTTCAAACATTTGTATTACTTTATTATAATAGGGACTGCTGCTTGCTTTTGATGTAGCGTCACTGTGCTCGTCACAGCTTGACATTAGTGCAGGTCAATTGGCAATCTTGCATAATATAAACACTCATTCACAATCAATGAAGTTATTTTTAGGACATTGTTGTTTCAGCACTTTATTTAGCCGCTAGTTGCTGACGTAATTTTCAACGTCACGCAATTGCCAAAACATCGCACATACAAACCCTTGAAGTTCAATGTGATTACAATCTTGGTTCCATTTGCTCTGCACTCTCGGGTTCAAAACTGGAATATCTATTAGAGGTTTGTGTGGAAATTCTGGACAGCTTCCTTTCTGGCAAGAATTTCCACACCAGTTCATAGCCTTTCAGGTTAACCTCACACAGGTCAAAAAGCAGCTACAGCAATGAAATAATCCACACAAAGAATTGTGGATGCACTACACATTGGTACAACAGATACATTTACATGGGAGACATTACTTTAATGCAACAAAAGATATGTGGAAATTTACTTTACCAGTTTTTGTTTGATGTGTAAATAAAACACATAACCATGTAACATAATGGAGCTTGCATAACACACTTTTGAAACTAACCCCCTGGATGCTTGGGCATATATATATATATATATATATATACAGTGCCTTGCAAAAGTATTCAGACCCCTGACCAATTCTCTCATATTACTGAATTACAAATGGTACATTGAAATTTCATTCTGTTTGATATTTTATTTTAAAACACTGAAACTCAAAATCAATTATTGTAAGGTGACATTGGTTTTATGTTGGGAAATAGTTTTAAGAAAAATATAAAACTGAAATACCTTGCTTGCATAAGTATTCAACCCCCACACATTAATATTTGGTAGAGCCACGTTTCGCTGCAATAACAGCTTTAAGTCTTTTGGGGTAAGTATATACCAGCTTTGCACACAGTGTCGGACTGATTTTGGCCCATTCTTCTTGGCAGATTTGCTCCACGTTGTTCAGGTTGGTTGGACGACGCTTGTGGACCGCAATTTTCAAATAGTGTCACAGATTCTCAATGGGATTGAGATCAGGACTTTGACTGGGCCACTGTAGGACATTCACCTTTTTGTTCTTCAGCCACTCCAATGTTGCTTTGGCCTTGTGCTTGGGATCATTGTCCTGCTGAAAGGTGAATTTCCTCCCAAGCTTCAGTTTTTTAGCAGACTGAAGCAGGTTCTCTTGCAGTATTTCCATGTATTTGGCTCCATCCATTCTTCCTTCAATTTTAACAAGATGCCCAGTCCCTGCTGACCACAGCATGATGCTGCCACCACCATACTTCACTGTAGGGATGGTGTGTCTTGAGGCATGGGCAGTGTTAGGTTTGCGCCACGCAGGGCGCTTTGAGTTTTGGCCAAAAAGCTCTATCTTGGTCTCATCTGACCACAAAACCTTTTACCACATCGCAGCTGGGTCACTCTCATGCCTTCTGGCAAACTCCAGACGTGCTTTCAGATGGTACTTTTTGAGTAACAGCTTCTTTCTTGCCACCTTCCCATACAGGCCAGTGTTATGCAGAGCTCTTGATATGGTTGACTGGTGCACCATTACTCCACTTCCAGCCACTGAACTCTGTAGCTCCTTCGAAGTGATTGTTGGCGCCTCTGTGGCTTCTCTCACAAGTCTCCTTTTATTTTGAGCACTGAGTTTTGAGGGACGGCCTTTTCTTGGCAGTGCCTGGTGGTGTGATGCAGCTTCCACTTCCTGATTATTGAACCAACTGTGCTCACTGGGATATCCAAACACTTGGATATTATTTTGTACCCTTTCCCTAATCTATGCATTTGTATTACTTTATCTCTAACTTCTGTAGAATGCTCTTTGGTCTTCATTTTCCTTCAGATTCACAGCCTGACCAATGATCCTTCAACAGTGGGGTTTTTATCCAGAAAATGTGACAGCAACTTTAATGGTTCACAGGTGGAGGCCAATGGTAAGGTAATTGTGTCCTCGTTAGGGTAATTTCTTTCATCGGTGTAAACTGGGAGGTTCCACAGCACAGGGGTTGAATACTTATGCAAGCAAGATATTTCAGTTTTTTATTTTTCTTAAAAATATTTCCCAACATAAAACCAATGTCACCTTACAATAATTGATTTTGAGTTTCAGTGTTTTAAAATAAAATATCAAACAGAACGAAATTTCAATGTACCATTTGTAATTCAGTAATATGAGAGAATTGGTCAGGGGTCTGAATACTTTTGCAAGGCACTGTATATATATATATATATATATATATATATATATATATATATATATATATATATATATATATATATATATATATATATATATATATATATATATATACTAACTTATACTAATATTTAACTCATTGTAAGGATTTAGACCAAGGCAAGAGTGTTTATCAGGAAAAATAGGTGAATATTCTTCTTAAGAGGAGTCACAATACAGAACACAACTCCACAGTTCACACACAAACATACTGTTGGTTTATATGAGTTTGATAGGAATATGTGGACTTTTAAAGTGGGCAAAAATGAGTGCTAAATGAATTTGTACTGTACTAACAGAAAATTAATAAAAATGTTCTAGTGTAATGATAATATTTTATGAATAAAATATGGTATTGTTTTTGAAAATCAAAGTAAATTCATTATTTAATTGTATTACGCAAAAATCACCTGTTGGGTAAAAATGACTAGATGGAGCTAACCAGTTATAACCAGTTATATGAAAAGTGTCAGTGTGTACACCTTTATTTTAAACCCTGCCTATTCACCCTTAGTGTGGGCACCCTTTACACACTGTTATCTGTGGGTGCCTGACCATTATCACTGAACATGATTGCAGTGTGTGTCTGATGTGGGTGTTTTTTTTTAAAAAAGCATGTTATGAAAAAAATAACATTTTTTTTTAAAGTCTTCACCTGAATTTGTGTTGCTGAATGCTTTTAAAAGGTGTTGACCCCCACACTCGCTCATCCCAGTCTCCCTGTGGTCCAAGGATGGCATATCCAGGCTACATGTTAGGAGTGATTACTTCATCCTCACATGAAACATATTTCATAACCTATGGAATAAATGGTTGAAGGAAGGTGCTAAGATACATGTTAGGAGGCTCAGAGCTGGTTTGTTGAGTGTCAATGTGAGGTACACTGTACTACCCAAAAGACGACTCCCTGAGCTCCCCAATGTGGCTCTTTTGATTTAGACGTGGAGTATCCCCCACCCACAAAAAAAGAAAAACAATAACATACTGGCAAAAAAAGTTAAGGCATTTGCCATGTAGACCTTTTTTCCGTGTTCTTCAATAAATTGTGCCATCTGTTCAGGTGCATTTTGCACCAGCTGCCCCCGCTCCTTAAAAAAGGTACACCATTTCAGATTTTATCATTTGTCAAGTAGCTGCTCAGGTGATAACATAGCTTGTTGTTGTTGGTTTGAGAATTATAGCTTCTAATGTTGCTAGATAAGGCTGACAAAGATTTTTGAAGTCCAGACTGCCAAGGCTGTTCAAATGCTGGAATCTTGGGTTACACAAAGATGTGTAGCTGGTCAGTTCGGTGTGATCCAATCTGTTTTTCCAGACTGGAAACATTGTCTCTAGACGCCCTGGAGAAGGTTGTGGGAAGTCAGCCACATCACAGCCGACAGCTACACAAATTGGCACTCACCATGCCATTGCACATGGGATCAATATTCACGTCAGGACAGCAACTGGAGTCAGCATTATTGGGCACCTATTTTGTTCACTGATGAATCATATTTCATCTGTCCACTAATGAGGAGCCCGAGGAGAACAATTTGCTCAGTTCAACATTGCTGAATACTGCATGACCGTTTTGTAAGGGATTATTTTGGTGTGGGGAGGCACCGCATTAGAGGTCGCACGGATCTCATTGTGCTTCCAAGGGGTGGATTCAGAGCTCCATAATGCACAGGCAGTCTTAGACTATGTAGTAAGACTATTTGCTGGTGGAATTGGCCCCGAGTTTGTGTGTTTATTCATTTTTTTATGTTACGATAACTTTACTGTAATAATAGAAAAAAGGCTTTACAAGTGCACATTTTGAATTATTATAATATCAACTCCAATGACCCTAAAATGATCTTTCTTTATATTGTGGCAGCAAGAAATAAAACCGAACAGCATTTGTCTTTTCTTTTTTATATTATTATTTTGACATTTTGCCTATATTTATAGACTGTGGTCAGTCAGAACCCGGGTCTTGAAAATTAATCTCTTAATAATTTGCAAATATAAATAACAAACTTTTTTGGAATTAATATCGTTACTAGTGATACACTTTAAAAAACCACAAAAAAAAAAAAAAAACTTGCACAAGGTGGGTCTCTCCGAAATGGGAGAACGAGAGAATGTCAAAACACAGTATGAAAACTCCATGGTCATCGATAACCAAACTGGTTGGACTGTAGCAGATTGCTGGTTTGGGAGTGAAGTAGCCAGCTTAAATAGTTTATGAGAGAGCCAGTGGAGGAGGCTTTGTAAATTCATACATGCGCCCATCATGGGATGCGTTTTAACAACTGTACACCTCAACAACATTCAATGAGTTGCATGTGAATAGTCAAGGTGAAAAAAAAAGATTTGGTTTCACAAATTACTCAGATTTTCACATATTTCTGACTAGATTTACAATGAAACCTGAATGAACCACACACCAGAGGGAAAGAATGCCCATGCAGAAAAGAAATGTATACAACAGCGTTGAGAGTTCTAGCTACTGAAATCTACCTTGAACTCATTCAAAATCTACTTTCAATATATTTGTATTGTAAAAAATATATATTTTCTTTCCAAATGGGTGTTATTCACAGTGCCTCTGTCATTCACTTGTATTGGGAAAAGAAAATCTTCTGGTTTGTGATTAAAAAAACAAATGCATTATGGGAAGCCCGTACTGTACTATAGTGTCTTACTACAGTATTGCTTATGGTACTTTTCAATAGATTAATGACACCACCTAGAGGGCTATTAAAGAACAGCAGCTACACAGAACTAAAAAACCTGTAGAAATGAGTTTTCCAATATCTTTCATAAGCTGAAGAATCAGGTAAAGTACCAGCAGTGTACAGTGTATTGAATACAAATGATTCCAAGATAGTGTATTGAATATAAATAACTCCAGTTTTTATTACAACCTTAAAAAAAAGGGATAATAACAATACAAGTTTTTAATAAAGCAGTAACCCTTCTTCAGTAATGCAATGTTGTTTACATGTTTAAATTACTGTTCTGAGCAAAGACAGAAGGGACGCTGCCCTTTTTAATACTAATTGACATTACTATTGTCTGTAAAGATTTGTTCTGGTATTTTGTTTTGTATTTAATATGCCTAAAAATGCAATAACTTAAAAATGTATCAATGCATGACACATCCTAAATAAGTGCAAAAAGTGTTTTGTTTTTTTAAATATTCAGTTTACTTTTGATTCTACTGCTACCTAGTGGTCAAACACTGTAATTGTGGCAATCACTTTTCCTTGTGAGGACTGTATGTTTCAAACAATGAAAACACAAACAGCAATCCAGTAAAAAAATAAACAGTGACCTGATAAACCAACTCAAATAATTATGCCTAATGAAACAGGCTGAGAACAGGCTTAAATCCTTCAGTACACATCAGAATAAATAATGTATAATGTTTGTAACCTATGCAAATTTAAGTAGTTATTTTCTAACAAGCCTTTCTTAGAAGATTGAAGTCTGGTAAAGATTGTCTTTGAACTAAACTACCCTAACCCATACCCGCGTTTCAGTTTGTCAAACAGAAATAAAATCAGATACTGCCATACCGGGAACTGGTCATCTGGAGTTAGGGCATTGGGATTGACAGGTCTCTGTTAGGAGGATTAGAGGGGGGTGGGGTGTGGAAAGGAAGTTTAATTCCAAACGAAGAGACGCCCACACATCTCACTTTGCACTTTCACTACCAGATACTCTGACTGAGTGGCTCTTTGGACACAGGGCTCTGAGACACTTTATAACACAAACCCATCTAGCTACTCATGCGTATCCAGGGATCAAAAGTGGTCATTTCTGTTAATAAAAATGCAATCAACACAGGGGGAGAGTCCAGTACTGTGATCGACAGCAATGCGAAATCGACACATCCCTGTGTTAGGACAGGCTGAGAATACGTGAGACATCTTCAAGCTCTGAGGCAATGTACACTGGAGCTCTTCCACCAAATACTTCACCACGTTCCTCATGTAGGTGCCGTGGCTGACCACCAGAACATGCACCTGCAGGTCCACAGCTCCATCTACAGCGTCTGCAAAGGCTTCATGTAACTCAGAGCAGTTTGTGGCTGGGGACGAACTTCCACAAGTATCCCCCAGACTATTGTGGGGCATCTCTAATCCTTCCTTTCCTTGGCTGCATTGCGAAGCATGCTGGGCCACAATCTGCTGGCAGAGTGAATCCATGAAATCTTTCACTCGAGACTGTACCTAGCACAAAGCACAAACACATGACCAATGCTTAAACCACTCTGTAGTTACATATCATATCATAGCATTGAAGAAAATTCCAAAACACACCTTAATGAAGGTGAAAGTGTACTGTGTGTGTGAAACGGGTAATAGGATGACTGCAGTTGGTAACAATCACCTTAAATGATGTATATAGAAAGTGTGCCTGGTACTACAGAAAGTAGTAGTTTTATACATTAAGGGTTTCATTTTCAGTTATCTTTGGTGTACTTTGTTATAAAGACCTTCATCATTCTGATCCAACTCATGATATTAATTTAGCACTGTTTTGTCCTAATGAGGCAGTTTCACAAAAGGTATGGCAAGGCATGTCTTCACTTTATAATGTGCTTATAAGGCTCTTGAACTTACAGTACACATTAAGACCAACATTTTGACTGATCTGCTTTTCTCTGAAATAAGCCCACAGTTGATAATTTAGTGTGATACAGGGCCATCTAGTGATGGATCTCTTTAATGACAGCCTATATAGTTTTTGAAATCATCAGTGCAAGTACATCTCAAATTACAAAATCATGGAAGCATGTGAGTTTAACAGTAGACACTGAACTGAACTTACATGTATAACCCTTTCAGAGCAGTATTTATGGTACCTGGTTAGTGTAAGAAGCGGTTACAACAACTGAATGCTTGGGACTTCAAGCATGTATTTCTCTTGTTTATTTGCATTACACAATTCACTCCATGGATGCCTGATTCTATCATGTCATTGGCTAGCTACCTGTTCTTCAGTCTCTCCCCCTGGAGGAGTAAAACGAGGACACTGCTGGCCTGCAGCCTTTGCCATGTTCTTCATATCCTTCACAGGTTTCCCTTCTGCAATCCCAAAACTCTGCAAAATATGCATTTGGCATTTTCAGCGCAATCTAGAGCATAACAGGTGTGCAAAAGGTCCTGCAGAACTCATATACATACTTATGCCTTGTGTCCAGGACATATAGGTTGAATATCTATCTGCATGAGCTGAGCTTTAGTGCTTAGCAATCCAGGATTTTCTTGTCCAAAACATATATATTACAAATGTTTATAGTTTCTATGTTGCCATATATGCTGTAGTTTGTATGCTGAACTTTTTCATGTGGCTGAAAGAAATCTGTAGACATACGTAATTTGGTACCAATGTATGATATATTTACTGTATTGTGCAGAGTGCACACAACAAAAGATGCAATAATGCAAGCAAGCAAGCAGCAACTGAGTTTTCCTGGAGAAAACTTTTTTTTTATATATATATATATATATATATATATATATATATATATATATATATATATATATATAAATACAGTTCAAAAGGCAATGCTTACTTACTCTCTCACGCAGTTTTGGATCACAGACTACTTTTATTCCCGGGCAGTGATTGTTGTGTGCAACAATTACGGAAGCAGTCTGAAAGAGACAATTACAATATTATAGATTAGTCTTTCACTTTTGAAGACATGGCTTCGAATCCAGCTTAGGTCCCAACATAATGTCACCTATCACCTCCTGTTCCACTGTTCCACTTCCTATCACAGGTGTTCCATGGGCTAACCTCACTCTCACTCTGATAGACCATGGGAGTGAGGCTGAAGCAGGAAGTGATGGGGTAGCAGGAAATAGCAGTTTAAACTTTCCAAAGTTACAGTGTGGTGTTTGAAAAACCTCCAATAAAACAACAAAACAAATCCTCTTAACAATAAGGGGATCAGCAAGCATGCTGCTAATGCTAACAAGAGATAAGAAAATGGGTTATACTTTAAATAAACACAGGATGTGATATTTATTTTTTCACAAGGTAAACAATAGGAAACTTTCAAAAAAGCCCAAAAATACTCAAATACATTTGCTATATCATGTAGAACACTAGCACTCACCTGCTTTGCACGCTGGAGGTCACTTGAGAACACATTTGTGAAGTGCACATCTCGTAGGTAAACGCCTGCAGCTTCTGCCTGCCTCAGCCCGTTTTCAGACAAAGGCGCGTCCACACCCTGGCCTAAATGAACCATTGACAATTTGTTCAACCTTTGTGAGAGTTTGCTGCTTTGAAATTAAACAATAATTTCAAAAGCAAATACTGTACATTACTTTTTAGGCATGAACTTCAAGGTACTTTACATCTAAGATACTGTAACATATCATGGGTGAGTTGTAAGAAAGAGATGCTTCTCCTTACAGTTTTGACCACCGTAACAACTGTCTACAAAACTTTAGAATCACGTAAACCTGACCTCCCCATGAATGGTGATCAGCCATGAGTGCAGCTTCGCAAGACTACAGGTTGTGTCAAATATATATTGAGCATCAAAAGAAACATATTACTTATATTTGAGCATCAAAAGAAACTTATCACTTATATTTGAGCATCAAAAGAAACTTATCACTTATATTTGGATAAAATTCATTAGATCTGATCGAAAAATGACAAACTCTGTTTTAGAGCTGATGCAGTGACTTTTTATTGTGCTGATTAACAATTTACATCACGAAGATGCTGCAAAATGATCTGTAGATCTTGGGCAGGTGTTGTGACTCTTGGTCTCCCAGTTCGTGGCCTGTCATTGACAGAGTGTTGCTGGTTATACTGTCTCACCAGGTTTGAAATTGCTGGCTGTGAGCACCCAAGACGGCAAGACACAGTATGCTGCCTTAGTCCAGCCTCCAACATGCCGATTGCACGAAGCTCTGCTCTCTTGACAGACGTGGCAGATTGTTTTTATTTTTCTGTGATTTTCTTTATTGCTTTTATTTAAGCTTGCAATTCAACAGCTGAAATCACTCCATATCCAGTGTCCAATCAACTGTCTCACTAATTAGGTGATTAAGTGCATATGCTTCAGTCAAGTCACTCAAGCGTGTCATAGTCAAGATGAATGATCGAGGGATTAAAAAGAAACCAAAAACATTTTGTCAATGTCCATCATTTATATACCTTTTATTTTCGAAAATAAATGTGTTATAATAGTGAGAAGTTTCTTTTGATGCTCGGTGTATTATAAAAGAGAAGCTTGTTTTGAGTTGTTTCTTGAATTGTTTAAATTTCTCGCAATACAGTATAGGAGCAAACTCTGCATTCGCTTCAAAATGTGACCAGTGATTAAAAATAAATAAATATGTGAATCACTAGAAATAGGCCTACTGTACCTTGGAGTAGTTTCTCTTTGTTGTATCTAGTTTCTCCACTGTGAAGCAAGAAAGAAAGTTGAGTGTGCAGGCCAGAGGAATGACCACCAAACAAGTATTTCCATAAACCACAACTTACTGTAAAAATTGTAATATAACTAGAATATAAAATAACTGAATGCCAAAATAACAGCTTTATTTTCAGTCTGTGAAATAAAAAAGGTGGTGGTGAATCCCTCCTGTTTACATTTTCTCTGTCCTTTCTGTAATTTCTATACAGTATAGTAAATACATGCTTTTGAGGGATAAATACATTGCAAAGCGCGGCCTTGGAACAAACGGCCAAAAGCACTTGTCATAGTAATAGAAGAAATTACACAAGAGCAGTACAAACTAAAACCCTGGCGCATTTGCCACTTCAGCTTACTCAGAAAAGAGACATCCACAAGATTTGAATTGAACTATTCTTTATTGCATCTGATAAATGACCATGCCCATATGAAACGTAATATAATTTGGTCTGTGGCCTTGTCCATTGGAGCTCGATAGCCCCCCCATATAAACTGTCCAAACTGTGATGTCATGGATGTATATTGATTGAATGATAACTAGTAATGCCAGCGGGCAGGACACGTTACACTCAGGGCCACCTTCCCGCTGGACAAGACACACTGCAAGGTGGAGGCAGGGGAGGAGGACGAGGACCAAACAATGAAACGACGAGGAGGCGTAGACGAGAAGGCTGTTTATGGGAACAGTTGTGATTAGTGGGTGGATTCCCCTTTCAGAAACACAACATAGTTAAGTTACCAAAATAAATCACACGGTGTGAGTTCAGTCATACTACAATTTTACTAAGTAGATTCTTCTTAACATCTTAACTTTACACGCCAAACGGTACGACTATAAATACAGTTATACAGCACCACACTGAGATACAGAGTAATAATATAATACCAAACCCAGACAGATAACGATACAAAGACCGACACGACAACAATTTCAATGACATAGTAATTCCTCAAGCCTCGCTCTGGCAATATCATTTTATAACGTACTGTACTGCCATCCCATTCGCATAATGTCAAAGCTTACGTGCACAGCTTGCTTCTGTTTCCAAACCTGCCTTCAGACAAATGTCCAACAATATCGTGGCTGTTGCGCCAAAGCCGGCAACACTGTTCATGCATTGTCTTCGTACATGCACAGAAAGCAATATCACTGTATAATACACTTACTGTCTGACCATTGTAAAGGCAAAGGTAAACATTTTACAAGGCTCAGCTCGTGTAAATCGCCCTTGCTTGACACACCAAATCCAAATCCGCCCAGTTTATTTTGCTGCACTGTAGCAGTTCACTTCAGAAGAGGAACTTCCAGGGTACCGGTAACTCAACTGTACAATGATTGGTTGAGCGTTTCATGACATAGAAAAAATAGACCAATCGCGGCTTGGCACACTGTAAATCCAATGTGTCATTTTAAAGGTACAGTGTGGATGCTTTGTCCGGGCGCGCACTTGTCCTGAAAAACGCTCCGGTTGCGTCCTCGACTCTGACAATATTTACATACAACGCTTCTATACCACCTGGAAGTTGGTTACTTATTCCCGGTTCCTTATTCGCGGTGCAGTTGACAAAGCAGCATATCCTTATTCTGTGTGTTTTAACTCACTTACACATCTTGCTCAATTAATATATTGCCACTATTTAAAAAACAATCGCTCCTTCTTTAAAAAAAAAAAAAAAAAAAAAAACGAAAATATTAATAACAAATCTGTATCAGCAGCATAGCGGTTCCCTATATTACCCGCTTGTTTCGACTCATTTAACCCACCTTAGACGCCTTGCTCACTAAATATCGAGGTATCCCTAGATAGGTTATAACCTCCTCTTTGCAAAAACACTAAATATTTTAGTGAGCAAGCCGTACCCCACGATCAGCAGCACCCCAAAGTGTAGCCCGTTATAACCAATACAGAACGCATGGGGGCACGTCTTTTGATGCCCCATTTACCCCCCTTAGACGCCTTGCTCACTAAAATCGTTAGTGTTTTTGCAAAGAGGAGACGATAACCTATCTAGGGTTACCTCGATATTTAGTGAGCAAGGCGTCTAAGGGGGGTAAATGGGGCATCAAAAGACGTGCCCCCATGCGTTCTGTATTGGTTATAACGGGCTACACTTTGGGGTACTGCTGATCGTGGGGTACGGCTTGCTCACTAAAATCTTTAGTGTTTTTGCAAAGAGGAGGTTATAACCTATCTAGGGATACCTCGATATTTAGTGAGCAAGGCGTCTAAGGTGGGTAAATGAGTCGAAACAAGCGGGTAATATAGGGAACCGCTATGCTGCTGATACAGATTTGTTATTAATATTTTCGGGTTTTTTTTTTTTTTTTTTAAAAAGGAGGAGCAATTACACTATGTAACACAATTTTTGTTCCTGGGTAGTAAGTGTTATTTCCTAATTGCTTATGCCTCAAAAGTATAGAAAATGGCTATTATTCCCCACAAACTTTGCTTTTGTAACCAGGAGTGATATTTTGAAATTTACCTTTTTCCAATGAGAAAATGGGCAAATTTGTGTCTTTTCGTTCACATAGTCAGAAAAAAACAACATATGAATCCAAATTAACATGTATTTATACTAAAGTAATACAAAAATGACTACAAAAGATTTAGAAGTGAGTAGTTTTTCGAGATTTACAATTATACTGTAAATCACTTCCACGAATCAGCCCCCAAATGTAGTCTCCCATCATGTTCTCGTTATACTGTCCTTCATTGACAGCTCATCCAGGAGCCTCAAAGACGTGCTGCTCCAAAGAGGATTACACCTCAAAGAGGATTACAACAGCATCAAGACCTTGCTGGACGCCTTGAAGTATGATGAGTATGGCTGGGACCCCCGGAAGGTGCTGATGCCACCACTGCACATCAAATTGGGCCTTATGAAACAATTTGTCAGAGCTCTAGATAAGGAGTCAGCAGCCTTCAAGTACCTTCAAGACTTCTTCCCTAAGTTGTCTGAGGCAAAGGTCAAAGCCGTTGTCTTCGTCGGACCACAGATAAAGAAGATCCTGGAGTGCAATGAATTCCCCAAGAAGCTCAAGGAGAAAGCGGCTTGGAACAGCTTTGTCGCAGTGGTTCGGGGCTTCCTGGGCAATCACAAGGCTGAAAACTATGTGGAGCTGGTTGAGACTCTGGTGAAGAACTACGGCACAATGGGCTGTAGGATGTCCCTCAAAGTCCATATCCTTGATGCTCATCTTGATAAATTCAAGGAGAACATGGGAGCGTACTCGGAGGAGCAAGGCGAGCGCTTCCACCAGGATATACTGGACTTTGAATGCCGCTACCAAGGACAGTATAACGAGAATATGATGGGAGACTACATTTGGGGGCTGATTCGTGAAAGTGATTTACACTATAATCGGAAATCTCGAAAAACTACTCACTTCTAAATCTTTTGTAGTCATTTTTGTATTACTTTAGTATAAATACATGTTAATTTGGATTCATATGTTGTTTTTTTCTGACTTTATGTGAACGAAAAGACACAAATTCGCCCGTTTTCTCATTGGAAATAGGTAAATTTCAAAATATCACTCCTGGTTACAAAAGCAAAGTTTGTGGGGAATAATAGCCATTTTCTATACTTGTGAGGCATAAGCAATTAGGAAATAACACTTACTACCCAGGAACCAAAAAAAAAAAAAAAATTTGTTACACGGTGTTATTTTTTAAATAGTAGCAATATATTAATTGAGCAAGATGTGTAAGTGAGTTAAAACACACAGAATAAGGACATGCTGCTTTGTCAGCTACATCGCAAATAAGGAACCGGGAATAAGTAACCAACTTCCAGGTGGTCGCGTCTATGCATACACAGATCCCAGTCTTATGAATTGTTAATATACCTAACGTTTCCCTTTCTCCAAGGCTAAGGCTCGTGAAATATAAATATTACAGCTTATTTAACCTTGATGTTAATCACTGAAACTCTATCCAAACAAACTAAACCCAGACTTTCTACACATGGGGGAAGCCGAGGGTCGAACCCATGGCCTTAAACTTATAAATATAATTTGTACCAGAAGACGTCTCCGTGAGATTCACGTGTTTGTGTTAGCTGTAGAGAGTGTTATGATGCCACCCAATGGATATATGAGGAATAGCAATACAATACTCACGAATTAAATTAGAACTTGAGACTCCCATTACAAATATTGTTTATACAATGTATTAATATTGATAGGAGCGTTTAAAATATATATATATATATATATATATATATATATTTACGTTTATTGCTGAGCAGTGTAATTCGTATTTAAATATTGCAAAGTATACAAGTTTGTGTTTTATTATCTTCTAAAAACTTTTGTTAAAGTTTCTATCAATTCCATAACAATTAAACATTCAATAGTGCAACATTTAGTTTATAGGTTATTCTTGTTGAATTTATACAATGGATTTACTTATTTTTTTCTAAAAACAAATGTTTCAAAATTAGGTATTAGGTATTTCCAGTATGTTGGCTGTACCAAATGTTGATACATCAGTTGCATTTAATTTAGAAAAAAAATTGGGCAAATGCTGGGTTTGTCCAAGCTTTTGTGACCGCCAACAGTCGGTTTAAACCATGTGCTTGACTCAGAAAGCATTAGTTTACCACTAATTAAATTGCCAGCCCTTATAAGTCCTGTTTTGAGCATAAACACAATGATAATTTCCAGAATGACTGCAGTATAACCGAGTCCAAATTAAAGCTATATTAGCAGGCTACTTCAGTACATTTTTGTAAGGTTTATTATTAATCTACAGGTATGCTAATAGTTTATTGATATAACTAACTCCCTTGTGTTTTATCTGCTGTGCACTTGGACCATTCACTTCTAATGTAGTTTTAAGGGATATCGATTGATATAAAGGGGTTATGCTGTAAATCTCCAGTGGGCTACTGCACCTTTTCTCCTCTGGAGTGCTGGGATTTCAACGTGGCTCAGGTTACAAGTGAAAGCTATTGTGTTGCAACAGCTCTAACTATATCAGGGGGAAACAACAAGGTCTGCTTTAGAGCACAGAAGGCTAAGCTTTTGAAAAATGTAGCAAACAGACACCAAGAAAATACATTTTAGTATAAAATTGGACATGACTGTAGGACACAGCCTCTTTGAATGGTATTTATGTTGTAAACTTGTGCTACGTTCCAATAAACTAGCTCGCTAACCAGCATGGGACCTATAAATATGTCAGTGAAAATATTCTCCAGCAAACCCAGGGGTGATGGAATTCTGACTCTAACAGTAACCTGCTAAATAGTCAAAAGAAAACTGTGAACACTGAAATGTTATAATTAACTGTTAACATAAGGCTCAGTGGGTATTTGCTGTAACATTTGACCACTTCTCTTTTATTTGTTTACATTTAGATAATGTGTCCGAGGTGCAGGCGACATTCCCAGAGGGAAGAAGCCTCTGTGTTTGCAGGGAGTGTACACAAACTGGACAGCCAACAAGGTCTCTTCTCGATGAACAGAGGCGCATGTAAGGGTAAACTAAGAAACAGTGTACTACACAGTTAACCAGTAATCTTATTTTAGTAGAAAACTGAACATGGTTGTCATTCATGGCTTAGCCCATGCCTTGTTAATGTGAAGATGGGTAGTCTTAACTGTAACCCCACAGTGCAAATGTCTTGTCAGCCCCTTCGAAGAAAGCAAACGGATGCCTTGGGCTATCATATATAATACTGTATAAAAGGACATCAATGTTTTAAGAACTAATGAAATGAAGAATGAATAAAAAAAACAACCTTGTTCATGGTGAGTTTATTGTCCATACATCAAGTCTATACCCTTCACAACGCTTTTAAAGAAATCCCATTTTTTAACAGATCAAAAAAGAACAGATTTAATAAGAGCTTTTTCAATACTGAACAGAAAAGATCTCCGACAAGAAATTGTTATTCTACTACCGCCAGTCTTACCTCAGACCAACAAAACCTTAAACACTGCGATTCACAGGGACAAATGCATTCAAGAGCATAAAGGGATATTAGGAAGACCTAATCTCATTATACACAATGCTTCCCTCACCATTCTCTATTCGATGGGTGCCCTGTATTGTTATTTTTAGAATATTATTAGTCTGAGATATTATCCATTCCACTGGTCTCAAACACCACCCTCGCCCCCTCCCTCCCTCTTCGTTCATAGCTACATCTTTCTCAACCCCGCCTTTACCTTATTTACATCTGCACCATTTTATTTTATGCTTTTTTTTGTTGACTTCACTTAAGAGCAAAAAAATGTAAAGAGAGTAACATTGAACTGATATGGCATCACACTCATTAAAGCAAACGTTTATTGAACAGAGATTGTGCAACTGACAGTGACTGAGGTACATGGTAATGATTGTGGGGGTGTGGGGGGATAAACTCCGTTACCTTGCTAGCAATTTCCACAAGACAGGCGTCTGGGGCAAGACACCCACGCTGACGAGGCCACAGAAAATGCATTACTTTAAGTTGGCACCACATTCTGTGCCATTTTGTGGGCTTTTTAGTTGGTGGCATAAATTTGACATTTACAGGAAGATACAGTAATCTCTTTGTGTGTAGTCAAAAATACTCTTTTTGTAATCAAAAAGTTTGAACCAACCCATTATAAAGCATGTTAAATCACTTTATTTATAGCCTTTTGATACAAAAATCAAGGCAATTTCGCTACTTGTAATCAAATGGCTATCATGCCTGCATTTTAGAGTGGCTCCACATGCTTTTAACAGGGCATTAACAGGCATTAACAGGTTCAAGTAACTCTCTGCTCTGAATAAAGATTCACATTTCATTGAAAACACCAAAAATATTGCTTGAACCCCTGGGCACTACAATGAGTTTTAATGACCAGAAATTGCATTCCAAAGTTTATGGCCCGGTTATCCCCCCCCCCACCTCCAATGTTCAAAGTTCTGAGTCCAGATGGGAGCCGTATACTCTTTCAATCTCTATGCATCCCTGTGCATCTGTCTTTAAGATGAACAAATAGTACCAGCTAACTTGCTTTAACCACACCGCTAGGCTCCCTGAAAAACTGTAACGTTGTGAGGTATTGTGATAATGGAAATGATTCTTATTTTTTTTGTCCAGAAAACCTGAGGTAAGTATGCCATCTTTGCAGAATGTGATAAGGAAAAGAAACATGCTATTAAAACTAAATGTACAAAGAGCATTTCCAGTCAATCAATGCACTCAATTGTATATTCTTCTCAACCACCTACTTCCGAATTCTAAAACTTTTTAAGCAGTAAAATAATTATATTATACAAATGTTTATAAAATAGCAGCTCACACAGTGAAACATTACAGCTAAGTACTGTTAATGTGTATAAGAATGAAACAAATAATAGCTTCTTAGCAGCGCAAAAAAAAAAATAATAATAATAGTAAAAAATTAAAACAAAATACGGATTCGTAATCCACTTTCTACCCCTCTGCACTGTATGCTTTGGAATATCTAAACCCAGAGAACCTCCTCCCTCCCACCCCCTTTCCCCCCAAAAAAACAAAACAAAAAAACTGCTCATCCATCTTTATCTTCTCGTAGCAACTTAAAGAACAGCTTCAGTTTTTTTTTTTTTTTAACTTGAACTGTTATCAGCACATGTGCAAAACCAAACATAAAAATTGCCACGGTTTTAACCATCTAAATGCCTTAACGATGGAGCAGACAAAAAAAAAATTCAAGTAAAAACGAATAAAAAATTTTGATCAATAAAAAAAATAAAAATTTTAAATAACAATAATAATAAAAACCTTGCAAACCTTGTTGGTAACCTCATATTTTTTTTAGCATTAGCACTGAATTTGCTTTTATTTTCAAAATTCATAACAATAAAATCGACAGGTTTTTATTCTGTGTCACGTTTTGGGAAGGTTGCGACTGGAATGTCTTCTGAAGCAGGTGTTGAATGTTATGAAACACCTTTCCCAATGTTAACCCTTTCCACATGCTCTTCAATGGCAATGCAGTGGAACTACAATGCAATGGTTCTGTACGAAGAGGCAATAGTAATACAAGGGTATGCACCATTGGTAGAGTGATACCACAGTGGCAACATTCTCATACTTTGAAATATTAATAGTATCACTACTATGAACCTATACACACTGCTGGTAATCCATTGCAGTATCCTGTTAGAACCTGTGTGCTATACCAGAACCACTATACTACATCAGGACCATATTATATTTGTCCCCAAATCCATTGTGTTACCACTGATGGTACTGCAGTGGTCTGCTAATGGTTCTGAAAGCGTTTCTTCCGGGGAAAACACTCGTATTATAATGGTATTTTTTATTTATTTTTCTCTATGGGAACGTCTGACATGGGAAACCAGCCCTACAAAAAAAAAATAATAATAATAAAATAAAATAAACAACAAAAAAACAAAAACAAACAAACAAACAAAAAAAACCCTCCATCTCTACTTCTCCCTCGGCAGACTTTCATTAACCATTCCATTCATCCCTTGGGAGTACAGTTCAAAGTGCTTTTCTAATGAAATGATCTACATTAATCCTAACTACAGATCAACACTATGGACTAGATGAAAAGTGTCCCACAATCCCACACTGCCTCTTGTACAAGTCTGGTTATAAAGTCACACTGTGCTACTGTTGTGAAAAACAACAACAACAACAACAACAACAACAAAACCAACATTCACTGCACAGCAAACATTGGGCCTGAACATGTTGGGGCAAAAACCACCATTGAGCCGAGATGGTTCGGTAGCTCATGTCTATTGTATTGCATTAACTGCTTAGACTGCACTTGTCTAAAGAAGGGCCTCCCTCAACAACATAACAGCAGAATGTACTGTTTTTACAGGGAACATTTCTTGACGAACAACACTTTAATTTGGTTAGGATTTTTCTCACGGCAGTTATTGAAGTGACATTATAAACATCCTTGTATATCTGTCTGTCTGTCACTACTGTATATACGGTATATACAAAAACATTTGTTTTATCATGGCAGTGTTTAGTCCTGTTTGCTTCCACTGCCAATTTAACTGTGCAATATAGTGATGAAAATGGTCCAGCAAAATACAAACATACAAACAAAACAAAAAGGTATCAGAGTCACTTTGTTGCTGGGAAAAGTGGGGCAGAAGCAGCAGCAGCAGGGATCCCCCACACAGCTGCCATCTGTCAATACTCCTCCCCCAATCAGCAGCATTCTCCGGCATAACCGGTGTGAGATATCATGCTTTGGGGTTCTTTCCCAATGATGAAATCCACCCTGAAGCCTTCACTTTATACAATAAAAGCACATTCTAAGCCTTTCAAGATTCTGTCGCCTTGTACAGCACGTGCCTCCAGCCACACTAGGGTGAAGTGGCTTCAATGCATGAATGCACAGCACACATGTGCCCTCACCCGACTCCTCACCTTTCAGATCGAAAACACACTATCCACTTGGGTCACCCCACTGTCAAACAAGAAGGCTCAGCCCCCTCAAAAGCCTAAGGTGTTGCCAGAATCCCACTGAACCATTTTCAAGAGAAGCACGCCAGTGTAACATAAAAAGCTGGCAAAGTAAGCACCCTCCCACCATAAAGCAGCTATTTCCTGACACCCACATAAAAAAAAAGCTTACTGAAGTCTCTATTAATGACAAATGCCTTCACTGTGACAGAAGTAGTTGCTTAAAAATAATAATTATAACAATAATAATTATAATAACAATAATAATTATAACAATAATAATACCAGATTTCACATACTGTACTCAAACACCACTTGCATTTCTTCTGCATCGAAAAATGGTTCAACCTGCCCTGGGGCACTCCCCTTTCTCTGGGACCTCCCCTAACAGGCATACCTACAAACAAACACACACACACACACACAAACACGCATACCTACAAAACACACACACACGCAGGCACACCTACAAACACACACACACATACAAACACATGAACACACACAGGCACACCTACAAACCAACACACACACAGACACACCTACAAACACACACACATACACACAGGCATACCTACAAACACACACACAGGCTCTTTCCGTAAGAGAAAAAATCTGGTCCATTTACACAAAAACCAACACAATGACATACATACAGACAATACCTTAATGCGTGCACGCACACACACACACACACACACACACAGAGGAGCTAATAATTTGATCCCACATATTTCTTCTACTAATTATTATTACTTTTGCTTCTGTACGCTTTACCTTTTTTTAAAAATAAAAAAAAAGAATTTATTTTGCAATATAATTTTATAATGGATATACAATCGAAAACAGCGACTATGCAAAAGTTATGGTGGGTTTCCCTTCTGAAGAATGTACGATGCACCAAAGAGCGTTTTTTTTTAATTCAGTTTTTCTTCTTTTTTTGTATCTAAAATAGCTTTAGCCGTGTTCTACTGTATATATGGGGAAAAAGAACAGTGGGTGCTCGTTCTCTTCTGGTTTGTTTGCTTTGCTGCCCTCCTCCTCCTCCTCCTCCTCGTCCTTCTCACAGGTTGATGTCTCGGACGTCTGTCGGGGTGGCGGCCTGGTCTAGTTCCTCCACTGCCTTGCTGCCTCCCCCCTGCTGTTGCTGCTGCTGCTGCTGCTGCTGCTGCTGCTGCTGTTGACGGACCTGCCTCAGGTTGCTCACCAGCACTGTCTCAATCTGCTCCTGGCAAGCCTTCAGGCAATCCTGAGTGGAACACAAGGGGGAAAGTTCATTCATTTATATATCTAGGAATACTAAGAGGCCACCTTGTTTTCAACTGAGCAATGCCCATGATCAGTTCACCCTTACTAAAATGACCTTGGCATTACAATTTTAGTACCAAGCATAGGGGCAGCTACAATGGTAATAGGCTGCTGTTGGCAGAATGGTACCATGGTGGCATGAACCAGAATCCACTGGTAAACCTTTTCAGCAGCGCTGGTATTTGTTCCATTGCTGAAAATGCAATGTTAATGGTTCCCATTACAGATGTCACAAGGGAGTTTGCAGGTCTCAATATGAAATGCTTAGTCACAAAACTACCTGTCAATATGCCACAAATGGTTGTCCTCTGGGGAGAGGCCTAGGACTATACTTCAGGGGGTGTTCAGGTTTGTTCCCTGTGCTATGAAGGGAGGCTCCCATTGTGCTTGTTGTATCGGCACCATACTTGACTGTGACCCAGCGGTGCACAACTCTGCCCTCAAGGGCCATTCCAGTCCACATTTTTATTCCAACTAGGACCTCAATTTCAGCAGTTCCCTGGTGACAAGTAAAGTTTTCTTTTATTTATTTATTTTTTTGTAGTGAAAAAGCACACAAACATATAAAAAAATATGCACACCTTAAATCAACTGCAAATTCCCCGGCTGACAACATTTATGAGTGAAAAAAGGCCCTTTTTTAGCGCCGGGCTCCTGACTCCCCCCAGGCTGACACCAAGAGATGGGTTCGGCAATCATGCAAGCATGCACTGAAAACATTTGAGCGAATCAGAAACACTCTTTTTTCACTCTGCTTAATCGCCTTGGAAAAAATGCCAGGAATGTAACAGGTTGTGGCTTGTGACAAAAAAGGCTTTATAGAAACAATTGACATCCAGAAAAAAGAGCCCAGAGGCAATTGCCCAAAACAAAGTATTGGTACTTGGCTTCAGAACCTCCCTCTGGGTAGACTTATTGGTGGCTACTAAAGCATGCTTTTGGAATGCCAGTTCAGGAATTCTTTGTCGTGTTTTTGTCTGTTCATGTGAAAATGCTATCAACCAGAAGTATGTGTCGTACACTGAGGCAGACAGTCTGGCTACTGTTTGGTTCTTTCTCCAGACAGAGCTGCATTCAAAACTGGTACAAATCAACATATCCAAGCTAAGGCTAGTCTATCCAAAACTTTAAACACTCAAATCATAAAATATATGAAAGTGCTACCGCTAAAAAGAATCTTAGTAAAATCTTAAGACAAACAGTTTGATAAGATGTATTCAGCAAAGTCTTCATTTACAAAACAAGGAAGTCGAATTTGGATTAAAAAAATCCAGATGTTACAGTGAATATTCCCAGCAGTGAAAGTCAATTGTTGCTGTTTGAGAGCTTTGTTTGGAAAGTTACCACTGCCATCAGGTTTACTTACCCGCTACAGGCAAAATATTATACAACAAAAGAACTGGAAGCACTAACAGATCTATCTTGTGATGAAAAACTAAGGAGTACTAAAAGCCATGTTAATTACTGTAGGTTCTATAGACATTGTCATCTCAAATATATTGCAAATGTCATGGACTTTCTTATGTTATGTTCTTATGATATTGTATCAGGAATCTACATTGAATGAACTTTAATCTAATTTGTCTAGCTTTGCCTAGAGATAACGATCAACCTAACACCTTGAACGCACCAGGCACTCAGGAAACAAAAGGCTAATCAAAACCGTCTCCGTGATTTAATTAACCCGTCTAGTGAGAGAGAGGTGGTTTAGCATAGGAGTCTGAAAGAGAGAAAATAGCTTAAAGATTTAGAGATTTAAGACAAATTTCACATCATATTGATTTAATACCACCATGAGTACAAGATGGAAGCGTTTTTATTCTTAAATTGCCTAACAAGTATAGAATAACCCAGGTAATAAATCCCTAAGAGAATTAAACTGTTGGCAATGTCCAACCAAAGTCGCAACCAGACATGTTTGGTGTCTAAAGAAATGTAATTTCTTATGGTAAAAATAACGGGAATTCAGAATAAAATCTGAATTATTTAGCAAAAGTTATGCACGTTTTAAAAGTTTTCCCTTTCCAGATTATGATAAAGAACTAATCAGACAGAGGAAGGGGGGAGCAATCAATCAAGATGGCAAGCTCATTCGCTACAAAATAGCCAATCGGAGCATGCAGCGGGAAATTCAAATAATCTCTTTGTTTGAAAAGTATAAAGCCTGCTGCTTTAGCCCAGCTCCTTGTCCCCAACTCTACGTCCCCAACTCGCGTCCCCAGCTCTACTCCGCTACGCTTGCCCCAGACCTGCGTTGGCCCTCTAATCTGAGTCCCCAGCTCTACCCCCCTATGCTTGCCCTCTAATCTGAGCCCAGCGCTATCCAGACCTGCTTTAGCCCCAGCCTGGCTGCTGATCCCTGCTTGCTCAGACTCTAAGAAACTACAAGACTGCACCTGGAGCCCTCAGCTCTCAGTATTTATCCATCAAGGTTGGGGGCCCTGACACTCGGAGAAACACAAGGTAACAGAACTGCTTTTCAGGCTAGGTAACAATACTCTTAAATATCTATTCAGGTATTGTGTGACCCCTTGTTGTGTCAGTATGTACTAGTATTTCGTTGGTAAATTGTTGTTTTAAACCTTAGTTCTCATTGTAATGCTTTTAATGTGACTTTAATTGTGCAACTGTTTTGTGTGATTTTCAAACTTGTATATTGTTGCATGCTTAATAAATACCATCTTTCTAAGAAGAGATTCCCAGTATTGAGTCATTCGCTCATGTTGAACAAACACGATTTATGAACTTTGAACAGTCTGGAATGTGCTCTATTTTTGGCTTGTTGTAATGTGTAAATCCGCCATCGTTTTCAGAGAGCGATATTAAAAACGGGTTTGTACATTATAATAGGACACTGTTTATTGTAGAGGTCCCATCGAGATCTTGACTATCGAAGGTATCTCTTTATCCCCTACAGTTTTTGGAGGTCCTTTAATTTATTGCTCTTAAGAATATATTAACTGCCTACAATAGTACCCACAATTTTTGGAGGTCCTTTAATGTATTGCTCTTAAGAATATATTAACTGCCTACAATAGTACCCACATTACACTCACGTCTATTCAATACATGAAAGACTTTTAACAAGGTGACAGTCTGCAGGGACCACATGAGCTCATTTATGCTCATATTGCAGCATCAAAAGGTAGGAAAGGCAACTGAAACACTTTGTACAATTTATATCCAAAACTACCCATTATCAATCCATTATGGGTGATGAGGAGGCACTGTAGCATGGACATGTAGGGGCAATGGGTGAGAGCTGAGGTGGGCAGTTCGCATTAGTGGGAAGAGTCTGTGATGCAGTGGGATGCCTTGTGGTCAGGGCTAGGAACTGGGTGGCAATGTAGGCATCAGGTTGTAGACTGGGTGGTCTAGTGGTTAGAACTGCATAAATGCAGGCGGTTTGGTCTCATGGTTGTAGTTGAGTACTGGAAGGCAATGTGACCTAGTGGTAAGATATGTTCACAGGCCATGTGGTCCTAACTGAGGATTGCGAATCAGTATGGCCGTAGCCCAACAATAAATTTATCCTCTCCCAGGGGGAGAGAAGCAAGCTAAATAACTTAAGCACTCAAAACCTCCCTACCAAATGGTTTAGCTCTGTAAAAGAATGCTGTTAAAAATAAGGTTTATCAATATTTTATTTCAATGACAGTACAGAATTTCATTCAATCCCGGGTTCTGGAAAGCAGTATAATCCTGCTAATCTATTGTCGCTACTTATGAACAATAAAAGATATATTTTTCAATTCAATACTGTAAGGAGGAAGACATACGTAGGGTGTTGACTAAACCATTTCAGCAGTAAAATTCAAGCCAAGTTTTTAACCATCAGGAAAACCAAAAGCAATGCCTAAACTGTACCATAGCTTCCCACTTCCCAACAATATGCGGTCCATTAGTCACAAAAAATACATTCCTCTAAGAAAATGAACTAAAGCATAAAACATGTAAAGGAACTGCCTGTGTCTTACCACAAGAATGTCAGCATTTTATTTCTTAAAAGACTTTCCCTCGGCCGCTCTTTTATAGAAATAGTTTGCATCCCGGGCCAAAGCCCAGAGGCCTAATTCAAAGAAACTTTAAATGTTTCAATGTGTGACTACTGGAAACATGAAGAACATTAAAAAGGAACTCTTCATGTTCAGATACTGGCAAAGTTTAGAAGCCAGCAGGCAAGTACCGGCTCTGTGTCCCTATCACTAGTCCCTGCCTATAGTCAACAAAGCTTCAAAAGGTTTGGATCACCAGCTCTGATGCCACATTATGTGCACTGCGAAGAAAAAGCCTCCTTAAACTCAGACAGTTGTCAAACCCCAAAGAGGAAGCTACTGAAACGCTGACAAACCGATGGAATAAGTTAATACTGCAGGAAATGTGTGAATACAACATTTTGCTGACTCATCATGCTGTCATGCCAATGCTTTATCCTGTAGGCCTAAACCACAGCCCTCAGGGGCCACCTACACAGTCACAGCATTTCTTTGGTCTGATCCATTAAAAAGTTAACCATGGAAAATTTGAAAAAAAATGGTCAATTTATCATCAAATGTGTGTATTATATATTTACTGTGATCTACTATGCTTACCCGGTGGTAATACTATGGTAGTGTAATTGAGTACAAGTGTTTATTGGTAAAACCACTGTGATATTACCACTGCAGCAGCACTTTTGCTAACTTTGATACCATGCTAACACTGTGGTACCATTCAACCAATGGCTTATACCACTGTACTCCCACAAGTACAAAACCATTGCCATGGTAGTGCCACTGCGATGTCACTGAAGATTATTTTGCAAGGGTTGTCATTGCTGGGACTATATGGCAGGTGTCTAGGACCAAGGAGAATTTCATTAATAACCAAATGTAAAAAATATCTGACCAGTTTGTGTGGCCTAAAACAGGAAGCTTTACCAACCTCACCTTCCCCAACACGTGTCACTAGAAGACAAGCAGTGTTGGATAAAGTCTTGTGACAAGGAAGCTAAAGTAGACTGTAAATTTAAAAAAAAAAAAAAAAAAAAAAAAAACCAACATGCACATACACACAAAGCCCTCAGCCTCACTTCTCATTCACTTAAAATCTGCTGCCTCAACTTCCTGTGCTAGCTGGCTCGCCCTCAATGGTGCTGGAGAGCTTCCTTCTATTTGTGAATGGAACTCAGGGCTCACCATCAGAAGCCTATGTTGTGAGCTGCATCCCCTCATTGTTGCTACTCATGCATTACACTGATTGGGGAACAGGGAGGTGGTGGTGTTGGGACGGGGGGGGGGGGGGGGGGGTTCTTGAAAAAGATGAATGAGCTTGCTAGCCTCTGCCAACTCAAGCAAGCAAAGACCAAGTAGGAAACCGTCTCATTCTTCTCCTTCCCTTTGAGGCTGTTTTGTCTGCCGCTTCCTTGCATAAGAAATGCGGCCGCCTGCAACAAATAACACAGGATGAGGGGACAACGAGTCCTGTCACATGCTTCCAAATCACAGGCATTTTACACCACAGAAACTGAGATGATGCCTTAGGGGGGAAAGAGCGAACTACTCTGTGTTCCTCCTGCTCATTTTCTACATTTTCTTTTTTTTCTTTTGCTAATCATATTCAGGTTCCCAGGATCTATTTTTAGTCATGACACAAATATGGCAGGGAGGGAGACAACTGGGTGGACAGAATGCTTTATCTATCTCCTGGCTTGCTAAACTGATTCCAGTCATGTTCAGTATGTATTAATAATTATACCCAGTGATGAAATCTGAGAGATAGCCAAAGCTACCAATTTAGTAAAAAGTATCTCCTTTCATTCACAGGTTGTCAATTGATTTATGAATGAATCAGATACGGGTTGATGTTCAGTAAGCCCTTCTCAACTGTTCCTAAAAAGGTTTCCATTCATTCGCCTGCTTCAAAACCCATTTTCAAACACTGTTTTGTGAACTTGGGTGCGTGGAGGTGCCCTTTAACTGTGTTATCCCTCGATACTTGCAGATTTTAATTTCAGGGGGCTCCTCTACTCATGACACAGTATGTTAATACCCAGCTAAGTTGATCTAAAGGACATTAGTTAAGCCCATTACTTTAGACTTTGCTCCTGAAACAAAACCTTACCCCTGGAGGGGATTTCCGTTTATGTGCATGTCTCATTCGACAACCAACTGCAAGTGATCCTTTCTGCTTCAGGCCTTCTTAAAAGGATTAGGCAGTGATGTGTAACCAGGCATCTGGTAAGGGGCAGCAGTAGGGTCAGGCAGCACAACACTCGCTAAGCTTTTGTTTACTTTCACACATGGTCATCATTTCCTTTCCTCACAAACAGGCTTTCTTTATCATCCCGAACATAACTTATAGCCAAAGAGCAGCACAGGACCAGTGCTTCCCTGTAACAACACAAGTCTGTAACATCTCCACAACACTCATTCCCAGAATGACCCCGACGTTACAGGTGCACTGCAACTTCCACACTGAAGCACTTCCGAGTTTTTTGATTCTGCATTGAAATCATGTGGCGTTCATGGATCACTTGAGCTGGAACAGTGGAAGGCAGGTCCAGGGGAATCTATGCTAAGAATACGCTACCCCCTTATAAAATGCTGTGTCCACCAGGAAATTGATAGAAGTTAACATACACATTCCCTGCAAAATATATAGGTAAAAAGAGGTATCCCTCAACACTTCTCTCCTAAGGTATGATCTACTTGTTCAGTAACTTATTGTAACTCGCATCCACACACAGTTTGATAAGATTCAGGCGCACGGTTCATTAGATATAGCGTTCATTAGTGTAACCAGAAATCATGCACAAGTCCCTATGAACTGAAAGGCCATAGCAGCTTCATCGCAAGTGAATGGCTGGTTCTATAGATATATCCTTGAGAGAAATACATAGAAAAGTACAGAGTTGGTCTATTATGGTAGGTAAAAAAATAAAAGTGCCATGAGTGGATTTATAGATGTAATTACTGTAAGTGTGTCCTATAGAGTTCATGCAAGTCATGATGAGGGGGAGTTCTCAGCTGCAGATATTAGTCCTATCTGCACTGGGAAGCTTCATGGGAAGAAGGGCTTCTAAGGCTGTTCCAGGTAAAATGTTTCTTTAACATGCTCTGAGGACTGAAGGAGGGGGGCACTTACCACTTCTGTGTTGGTGATCTTGGCCAGCAGATCAGTCAGGTTGTCCCCCCAAAGCGTCCGTTCTCCATCGTCCAGCTGAAGCCCGCAGATAGCAGCCCCAACGCTTCCAGTTGCTATCATCGAAGGGGGGTACATTGCGAAGTTGAAGTCTTTAGGCAAAGGAAGAACAAGAGTCAACGGCACTGATATCATTAAACAGAGCAGCCCTTTGAATCAATAAGGTGGGGCAAATCACTCCATAAAGACTGCTTAGAAAAATAAAATCACTCAATGAATCTTCAAAATAAGGTTAGCTAATATATTAGCCAATATATATGCCTCTGAGGTTTACCAACAACACTGTGTCCTGGATTGTGTACTGGCCATAACAGAGTAAGGTTTTTATAACTAATATTCTTATTAATCTGCACTGCTTTACAGCTCTAGAACGCGGCCACACTGAATATCAATGGCCTTGGCTAATGAGAACCCACATTGCTTGTATACAAGTTCACCCCCCCCCCCCCACCTCCCTTCTCCTGCATAAATTATGAGCTCCCTGAAAAAACCCTGACCTTGGTAGGATGAATAAAGAGCCACAGTCCCCCTGCCAGCAAGCACCGCTGTAGGTCTATTTTCCACATGTGGTCACAGGAGTGAGTTTGAAAGCCCAATAACCTTGTTAGCTCCCCTCACTGTCATTCATAATGCAAATAAGACAGCTTGCAAATAGGCTGGGGTCCCAGGGGGGAGAAGAAAAAAAAAGAAGAGCTCAGCTTTCCACAAAGTCTGACATCCCCTCTCCTCTTGCTTCTAACGTCCCTTCGTAACGAGCTCCACGGACGGCTTATCAAAGCTGCACATGCCCGCTCTTTGTTGTACAGCAGGCAGTGATTTGTATCAGTGGCTCTGATTTTTAGCATATTAATTAATTAAGTGCTGCAACTGGTGGAGCAAGTGTCTCGCTCAGGAGAGTGTGGCACCATTGTATGAAGTCATCACCTCATCTTGCACTATTGAAAATCATGGCAGTGACCTTTCTGCTGATATGAATTCAACCTGACGGGCCCACAAAAGAATAGGAGAGGAGGTGGGACGTCCATTTTGTACACATGATTTTCCAGCTTGCTTCTAGACCCTATCAGCAAGAGGGGAACATTTTTACTTTTTTGTTGTTGTTTTTGGCAAAGAAAATAAGCCTTGCTTTTGCTGGGTCACCTATGGGGTTGAAAACAAGAACAAACCATAGAATAAAACAGCCCATAGTTAACATCTTGCTATATTCAATTGCAGAGCAAACTGTGTGAAATGGTGTAAAAGGGATTTTTAAAAATAAATTACCTAAAGAGATACTTGTGATAGGTGTGGAGACCTGTATGAGCTCATTAAAATTCAGCTCTTTAAAATTCAGTATTCAATCAGTCCTCTTTTTTCAAGAGTTACATTGACAAGTAAAGGAACTTATTATACACCCCTGCATCACAGCTGGGGCCAGGCCAGGGCAATATTTTATTAAATACATGCCTGGGTGGAATGAAAAAAAAGACATACAGCACAAATGTGATGTCATTCTTTTAAACATCCATTTTATTTAACTTTTAGATCTTTTTTATTAACTATACACTCAATTTGACTACATTTACTTTAAAACAAGCCAATTCCCTTTCTTTTCTTTTTTGCTTTCTACGCTAAACCCGAGCTTGCACGTCTATAACCTCCTACTGCTGCAAGTAACACAAGAAGCATACTTATTTGGCTCACGTAGTGACTTTGTTGCAGGTAGGCTTCAAGGAGTGAGGGAGCCTGTATCCCTACAGACAGTTAAAACTACTCTTGGGGAACCAAAACATTAGCTGTGCAAGTTGTATGCCACCAGTTCTAATACATGTGTTCTTCTGTAGCAGCAACCCAAAACAAATAGTTCAGAACCCTGCCAGGCACAACAACCGGTTTAACTTTACAACGAAATTGTCGGTGCTCTAGTGAAATCATGCAATCTTTTTTATATGCTCATGTTTCACTTATAACTCAAAGGGGTCTTCTTTTTCCTTTTTCAACATATTTCATCATTTTCCATCTCTATTTTATAATAATAATAATAATAATAATAATAATAATAATAATTCGAACTGCCTGGCAGTTTTACGGCTTCCAGGCTCAGTACCAGTTGGAAATTTTGGCAAGCTGTAGCATTGCAGCACAAGTGTCAGCAACAGATCAGTTTTGTGGAGCAGTTTCAATTCAAAGTACTGCATTAGTTCATTATCTCACGGTACTTTATAACTTTAATCACCCTAGTATAAGCTAGTTTTGCATTTGACCTTAAGGAGAGGTCAAAGGTCACGGTCAAGGCCATTTTTTAATAGTGCATATATGGGTTCCTATATGTGTTCCATATTAACCATTACCCTATCTGCACACTGTAAGGAGTTACAAGCTAGTTTTGCATTTGACCTTAAGGAGAGGATTTTAAAAGGTTTTTAAAGAAATGTGTCAGGCAGCCATATTGGTTTACGCACAAACACCAAAGAGCACCATTTTGCTGTATTTGAATTCCATTGTCCCCAAGATGATGCCTACCAAGTTCAGAGTTAGTTGGTTAAACGGTTTTCAGGCAGAAGCAGTTTGATGTTTGGGGCATGTTTCAGTGAATTTGCTGGCAGCCATTTTGATATTAAAATGTACTGCTGCAATTTATGCTTCGCAACTTGAAGCGGGTTTGGGTTTTGAAGACAAATGCAATGTTTCAAAGCAACTGGTTCAGCGGTTCCCAAGAAGAAGATTTTGAAAATGTTTTTAAAGAAATGCGTCAGACAGCCATCTTTGTTTACGCACAAACACAATTTTTGAAAAAGTCATAGGGATGATGCTTGTCATTTTTGGAGTTAACTAAACTAAACCGTGTTCAACTGAAGCGGTTTTAAATTTAAGAACAAAACATAGGTCTGACCGCCATTTTGTTTTACAAAAGAACACAATTTTGTCATATTTGAATTCCATTGTCCCCAGGATGATGCCTACCAAGTTAAGAGTTAGTTGGTTAAACGGTTTGCAAACAGAAGCAGTTTGATGTTTGGGTGCATTTTGGCAAATTTGATGGCAGCCATTTTAATAGTAAAATTTACAGCAGCAACTTCTGCTTCGCAAACTTGAAGGTTTGGTTGTTCATGACATATGCAAAGTTTCAGATCAATTAGGACAGATGTGTACTTAGAATATGAAATAATTTACTAACTAAAGCCACAGTTTCTGGAGACTAGGTTTATCTCTGCTGCACCCAGGTCAAACTTCCTGATTTCTTCTGTCTCTATACTCTCAAATTACTCACAGGCTTGGCAGGGGAACACTGATCACCTAAAAGAAATGTAAAATACACTTTTGACTCAATGTTCATAACGGAAATGCAAGACTGAACCGATGGGATTGACCTACATGAAATATGTAACCCACTTCCAGCAATTAAAAGTTATTTAGACATTAATGCAAGTATGACCATGTCAAAGAACTATTCAGCAGCTACATTTTTTGTGTAAACCTTGAGTAATCTAACCTTGGTATTTCTCAGTCAACAAACACAACACTACAGCCCAGCTGCAACTGCACCACCGCTTAAGACTGAGGGTCAAATTTGGAGTCAGGCACAGTGCCAGGAGAAGTCATGCAAGTTTCCCCTCACAGCTCTGCAAGCACACCTCAATCCTGACCTGAGCACCCCCTCTGCCAATCAACCCTGGGCCTCTCTGTGCTGAGTTAAACCAAACTGCAGGGTGTATTTCTGAAGTGGACTAAAAAGTTCACCGGGGACTACCCTGAGACCACCCAACTCATTTCATTAATGACTCTGAATTTAAATCTGTCCTGCATTCACTGTTTACCTCCCTGAGATCTGCAAAAAGAAAACAATCAGGCCCTGATCTCCTTCCTTGAGAGCTCCACATAATCTCCCTTAATGAGCCTGTTCCTCTCTATTATTCTCCAGCTGCCAGAAAACCGGCGATGGACCCTATTAAGCACTCCCCCTATTCTGATCCTTACATGTCTCTGCTTTAAAATGCAGGGCCGCCCTTTGTCTCCTTCCTCCTTTTTTTATCCAAGCCTCAGACAATTTGCATAGCCATGAAAGACTCCTTGAGTTATTAATTAATACTGAATTGGCTTTCACCGCCTTCCAGTATCTGAGACTTACCAAATGGAACTGTGTTATCAAAGGCAAGAAATCAAGAAAAAACTTTTTTTTTTTTTTTTTTTACTGTCGAAGGTTTATTTGCAAAGAAAGACTTTCAAAAAGGCTCAAAATTGTATTTCAATGAAGACAAAGCTAACCTACAGTGAAGCACTGCCAAGCCCTGCCTGGTTCTCTGATTCCTACTTTTCTCTTGGGAGACAAAAAGAAAACTACATTCTTTGTATGTTTTGAATCAACAAAATACTCAATCTGAGATATTTGGTGATAATAACTTCTATATAATATGAAACATCATAACAGCTTATTTGAAAGAATATGATTCAAACTGACATTTAAAAAATGTGACTTTTTTGTTAGAATAGACAGTAAAATGAACACACTTTTCTACACTGATCCATTACGAAACACAAAAGGGCCTAACGTCTTCCTTTGAAATAACCCTACCGGGCAACACAATTAGGAAGCAATTATTTCATTGCTTGCTTTGTTGCTAAGGCCAACAGAAAGAAATCCACAGAGAGCTCTGGTACGGTCAAAATAGAGACACATACCTCTAGCCCAGGGAAAACCAGTAATTTACCCAAATCTGATGAAAACTTCCAAAAGTCAAAACTATTTTTTTTCTGGTCTAGTTGAGTTAGAGATAGATCTGTAATTAAAATGTTATCCTGTGGTCTTGGCCTTAGATGAAACCCACATGCACACTGCACGTGCTGCAGAGGATGTTTAGCATTCACAGTGCACATAAGACTGAGTGGATATCGTTTTCTTTTTGTTAATGAAATACTTAGAAATCCACCAGGGAAGTTCCATTTCCACAGGAAATTCCAGTTTCCTGCAACTTCCGTGGAACTTCCGTGGAAAATCTGCCAGAACAGAATTCTACTGGTCAATCAGTCCATTCTGTTGTGAATTAAGATATGAGTTTACAATCTGCATCCATACTCCAGACACCTTCATCCTTCACTATATTGAAAATACCAAAGACCACTGAGCCCAAAAACACTGCCAATCATAATACTGTAAACCTATGAAATGCAACTCTCCAATTCTGTACTGCAACCAAGTACTGCACAGAGAAACCCTTTCATCCATTTTATTTCACTGTTAAACTCTAGTTAATCAAACTTCCAAACTAACCATGCCATTGCATTAGCAAAAGTGCCCCAAATTCAAGCTAATATTCAATAGGCGGTTGTATGCATGGTTATCCATAAGGTTGTTCCTATTGAGACATTTAACTTAGAACCTTATAGTCTTCCAAATCTTGTTATAGTGATGTGATTGTGGGTAGCAAGTCCCCATGTCATGGGCAGAATGAGATTTAATGGTGATCTCTCGTGACACGCTGCGCCATCCAGTTTTACTGAAACTGTAGTTCAGTTAAATATTTCTTCTGAAAGGGACACTCTGCCCAGTACAGGGAGCATGGAAGGACTCGAAAGACCGAAGGACAACGCAGAGGAGGAGAGGGCTGCTCAAATGTGTCGTACCTTCAGAGATACTTCAATGTGAACAAAATCTACTGGAATGAGAAATGAACTAAACAAATAGATTTTTGGAAAATGAGTAACTACACCTTTCATTTTTTGTATTATATTGGGATTTTTACATTGTGCAGTTTGTTTTACCTATATACAGCAGAACCCAACTGATCAAAACTACCCTCTTATCCCAAGTGGTCAACTGCACCAACTCTTCTTTCTCTGAAAGTCTGGCTTACCAGACTTCTCCAGGGCAGTCTGGATGAAAAGAGTATTGACAATAATTGGCATGCCACTGTTTCAATTGAAGGTCACTGTTTCAACTAGGAGCCAGGTTTGACTTGTCAAACAGTAGTGCTGGGGGGCAGGCACACCTCCAGTGACACTCTGCTGCAGGTGCAACCAGCATTACAAGCAGAGGCTCAGCATGGGAAACCCAACTGCACCCAGCACTGCAGAGAGGCGTGAGATTAGACAGCTAAGAAAACAGGACATCCTCGTCCTTGTACTGTTTTACAAGAACAACATACTCCTTTTTTCCTCAATACGTTATATCATATTTAAAGCCTCCCTTCCCCTTTTTTTAAAACCGTTTCAGCTCCCAAGATGTCACCCCCCTTGTGAAAGTAGATCATGCTTTCTTCCCAGTGTTTGGAGTTTTGTCACTGATCCTTGAAAAAATGCCCTAACCTTGCTCAAGAGCGCAGCACAATCCTTTGAAGTGTCCTTGTATTAAATTCCATTATAGATATGCCTTGAAAACTAAAAAAAGGGAAAAAAGGGGGCTTGGCCTGTGAAACTTGCAAACATCTCTTTAAATACTACTGGAAGTTCTTTGTTTTAATATTATCAGAACTTCCGTTGTGTAGGTCAACAGAACTAGCATACAACCTTCCCACTAGGCACGTCAAAAAGAAGACAGCTAACTCTACAAAGCACCCCCACCTGGCCAAGGTGGACTGACTGTATTTGCTGTCTAGGCAACTTTAAACTGTTGCTGCTTCAACTGAGAGGTTCTTAAACGGTGTAACCAGAATGACACCTTTATGACTAATGGGTATCAGCTTTATTACCCACACTGTGAGATACAGTATGTTGCTTTTGCTTTTTTTCACATTCATTCTGTTTGTTGGCTGTTCAACATGCCCAAAAAGGGAACTATACGACAGATGATTCCTTCCACTGTGCCATCGAGTGACATCATAAACAAATGCCTGCTAAACATGTTGAGCTCTCTTGAAAAGAACTCACAAAGCAGAGTTCTTTGGTCCCTCCAGCAAGTTCTTTTCTGGAGAAATAAAAATAAAAAGAAGAAAGAAAGAAAGAAAACAAATGGCAAAAGCGTCCCCTAGCAACACGCCCATGGGTTTCACAAACAACTCTTAACAGAACTTGGCAGTGGCACAAGGCTTCTCATACCTGTGGCACAAAGGGCAATAAATGTCTGCGCGTGCTTGCGGATCAAAGGCAGCTTATCGCTGGGTAGGGGCAGCTTTTTCACAATGTGTTCAATGAAATCATGTGGAGTCACTGCCGCAAGGTTCCACTTCAATTTTCCTAAGACCACCAGTTCCCACTCCTAAAAAACAAGAAAGTTACATACATAAATTAACACACAAACAAGCACAGGATTTCTTTTTACATTGACCATGGCTGATGATATATTCCAAGGTCAACTCATTTTAGATATTGCCTATACTTAATAACAATGCTACTGAAAACTTCATGTATAAAATGATGTTGTGATGAAGAGGTAATTTAGACAGATGTCCAATTGATGTGCAAGTCTATATGAATATATACATACCCTCAAGTACAAATACACTGGTGTTCCAATAGTGTCCCAATAATTCAGCTAGACTTCTCTGTTCTTTATCATGAATTTTAAACTTTGGCCAACATTTATACAAGCCATGAATAAAAAGAATTCTATATTTACACCATATTATGAAATTATTATTCACTATGAATTCTGTATTTTTAAGTATGTTTGATGGATTACATAAAAGTTGGATATTGTTTTTTTTTTTAATATCAAGTTCGGTTACATTACTTCACGCATACAAAACGTTCTAAATCCATCAAAACAGAAACTAAATATGAACTAAATAACAAGCTGGGTTGAAATTGTCCATTTTAAGCATGATGTAGCGCCCTTCAAACCTGGGTGGAAAAGGATAAGGCTAATCAACACAAGAGATAATACAACACCTTTTTGTCAAAATCATTTAATTTGACTTCTGGATCCACATATGTTGTTTTTTGTGCTAAGGTCAATCATTTATACCTTGTATTCAGAGATTACTGCAGGGCAGGTCATTGTCATTTCTATGCGATACAGAAACCCTCAGTCTATTTTTCAGTTCTGTTCCTTAATGCCTTGCTTTGCATCTCTTTGTTTCGCTCGTCTTCCAGGAAGTGCAAACAGAGACTCTGATCTGTTTTTTGCCTTCATTCAAGACGCCCCATGCAATGACCTGCTTGAACAAGCAAGGATCGAGGACGGTTTTCACACCCACTTAAAAGTGCCAAAAATGCCTTCAGTGGCAGAGTTACAAGAAAGCATCACACTTCACGGCTAAAAATAAGACAATATGACTATTTTAGCAGCTCGTCGGCTTCCTGTTCCACTTCTTATTATTAAAAGTATGTTTAGAAACATTATGGGCCAAAGTAAAAGACTAAACCGCCATGGACTGGGGAAAATCCCTCACCCGACATGCCTCAGATGCGCACTGCGGGGTCCGCACGTATGTCTTTCTTTACCGTAATGAAAAGATGCTGTACAGATTTGTGTTTAACTGGCAGTTTTATTTGTTGGTAAAATCAAATAAGACAGATCTTCAGAGAAACCTGCATGACTAACTAAAAGGGATTTTCCACAGAACAATGTCTTGGTATATAAATGACTAACTATTCAGTCTTGGTGTTCAGTTCTTGTCTGCACAGTACTGAATTCAGTCTAATCTCAGTTTCTATTTGGTTCATGCAGATAAGTGGAGTGAGAGCAGGTAAGGGTGAGTTTTTTTATTTTAATATTTTTACGTAAAACCCAAACTCAGTCATCATCGCTGCTAAAACAAGCCCATGGCATGAGTCCAGTTCAACGCTGGCTTCAAATATCTTGTCATTGCTGAGGATTTAACAATGACTCCCACTAGATGGCACTAATGGCTAGCTGAAAAAAGTCATTCCCTTGTCTTAGGGTTTTTAACTTTATGCAACGTTTTGCATAATTGTATCGATCCTTTGCATTATTATAAGCTAAAGTGTAAAAATTCCAATAATGATATCCAAAATACTAATGCAAAATGGTCTGTTTTATATACCTATAACCAAATCCAAAATACGATGCGATAAACTCAAAGGATTTCATTAAAAAATCTTAGAAGGTGTGTGTGTATATATATATATATATATATATATATATATATATATATATATATAATTCCATTGACTAAAGAGATGATCTGGTATTTTATTATTAATGATAGCATAATTTCTCCCAATCATTGTACAATGCATAAATATATTGACACAAACATTATGCATTAGTACAGATTAAAACCAATTAAATTAAATTCAGTGGAACTCATTTAGCTGTATTAAATATAGGCTAGCAGCTACAAGGTGAGACAGTCAAATCAACAGAAAAACATGTGCTGCTTACCAGCAGCTCTTGAGGTTTGATGGAGTTGTCAGTATAGATGCAGAGTTTCTCTGCAGTTAAGGGGCATGTCTCTTTCAATTTGGACGCCAGGAACATGCAAACTGCCCCCAGCAACTGCAGATTACATTTTCTGGTGGGGACCACGGCTAAGAATCTGTCCAGATAGTTCATAGCCAAGGGAAAAACTTCTTCTTCACACTTCTGCTCCTCGCAGACCTGCCGAAAAAGACAAAAGCGAGCTCAAACTAAATACAGGAAATCAAACCCCATTTTTATTATTAAACCTTATACTCGCAAAATGAAAAAGAAAACCTGCTCCGAAATAAAATTAATGTGTTTTAATCCTGCCAAAATAAAGCTCTCAAAATAAAGCTGTACAAAAACTGAAAAAAGAAGCTTGGGAACCCGAAAGGTAGAAGGTGGCTCCAGTCGATCATCATATGATCGATAAGTTGAAAAAAAGTAATTTTTGAAGGACTGAAAGAGTTCCCTGGCACACACTGTCAATATAATCGTATTGCTTTGGTTCATTCACTAAGAAATGAATTCAAGTCACAACCATCCAAGCCAAAAAAACACTCAGCAGCAGACTTCGGGAACCCATTTTTGATTTCGTCATATTTTCAAAAAATATTTAAAAATATAAAAAAAATACCTACAGCCCGGATTTCAACGCCCTAATGTAACCAGGGGTCTCCCACACCATTCCCGACAATTGATAAGATTGAAAAACTAAATTAAGTAGGACAAAGTTCTAATTTAAAAGTTGGTGTCCTGCGTTTGCTGCCGACTGCGTCACAGCTCAGACAAAATAATTATTTAAAAAAATAATTAAAAATCGTAGGAGCGGAAAATATAAACAAATTTAACACGGAAATAAAGAATAAAGGGTCTACTTTATTCTCCCATCAATTGCAAGTGGATTTTTGCAAACGATTGTCAAAAACCGAACATAATTCTGAAGTGACATTTTGGAAAGAAGTGAGCAAGTCATACAGGTCTGGGGCCCGTATCCCCTTACAGAAATAAATACTTTAGAAAAATTATATAAAATACCTGTCACGTTTTCCGGGCAAACTTTTCTAAGGATCGATATCTATAAAGTGTTGCCTATCAAGCCATGTGTGTTTTAAAAGTTGTTATCAAGGGTTTGCTAAGGAAAAGTCCGTCATAATAAAACATGACCAGCCCGGATCATTATGAAACCAACATGGCGTTATTCTAGGATGGGTGCACGTATTGAGCTGCATACGTGTGCAAGGAAATATTTATTCGAAGAAAAAAATATATATTATTCTTTATCAGCTTTGAGGCACCTTTTCCAAAACCCAAACGACCCCTTTCAGTACCCAATACGCATTCTCCATCTTTGCAAAACTTTCCCTGTAGCTTTCCTCACTCTTTGTAGATACACATACAGGCTTGCCCGGGGGGTAATTTAGAACCGCCGAATCAATACCAAAAAATGATCATTTAAAAAAAAATGTTAATAATAATAATAATAATAATAATAATAATAATAATAATAACGTGAAATCCCGGTACATTCTTGTAGAAACGCATACAACAAAAGCCCTTTTCGTTCTAAACCTGAAACGGTTCTGATCTGAAGAAAGGAAAGTAGTTTTAGAAGCTTGAGAAGGAGGTGTGTGTGTGTGTGATCAGCAAGCAGTAAACCCGGTCTCTTGATACAAACCTCCAGCATCCAAGTCGCAACCATCCTCCTCATAAAAGGCTGAATGTCCTTCTGGACGCATTTGAAATAAGAACACTGTGGTAGAAATCGTTCTTCTATGGTTAACAAATTTAGCAAAACCCGGTCATCATACAGTAGGTTTGGGTCTGGACCGGCTCTCCTGACGGTGTCTACCTCGCAGCAAAACAGCTCCATTATTTTGTTTAAAATTATACTATAATATCTATATATTAAAATGAAAAAATATATATACAAAAACAAAACAAAACAAAAAAATTACTGGAAAGAAAAACTTTAAAGCAACATATAAACGGGACTGCAGGGCTTTCCAGCACACTCCTGCCTCCCTTCAAAACTTTTTCCTCTCTCGCTCTCTCTCTCTCTCTCTCTCTCTCTCTCTCTCTCTCGCTCGCTCGCTCTCTCTTGATTCGAAGCCTATTGAAGGCGAAGCGAGTGACGCAAGCTCGGCAGGGCAGATCTCTTATTATGTAGAGCAGCTGGCCAGACGTAACATACACACACATCACGTTTTCTTCTTCAAGCCAACAAGGAACCAAACGTGTACAAATAGTGTACATATTAACACCTTGTGAATAACCACTTTACTGCTCCCCCCCCCCCCCCAAAAAAAAAATAATAGAATACAAATAAAAATATCAATTTAATTTGTTGTGCAGATTAATGTCCACTCTTAGCTGAACAGATCCCAGGGAGACTCGATCTTTAGACAGTGACATCAGGCCCTCGTCGGGTAAGTGTGTGTGTGTGCGTGTGCGTGTGTGTGTGGTGGTGGTGGTGGTGGTGGTGGGGGGGTGCTTGCATTAATTAATTGTTGTAAAGGTGCGATGGGGTGGGGTGGTGCGGGGGTGAGTTGTATCTTGAGAATAAAGTTCTCTTCCTGACTGCCTGACTGCAGTAACGTTTTGTTCACTCCGCCCCCCCCCCCCCCCCCCCCCCCCCCCCCGCCCTGCCCTTTAGAAAAAAAAAAAAACAGAACTATCTTTTATACATAGCTTGTGGTCTGTGAGATAGCTTTCTAGGAAATCTAGCCCCATGGTTGCATGTGTAGAGCTTGTATTATAGATAGCACTAAGACTTCCACCAAGCTGCAGACAGACTGGTCTCTAAATGCAGTATAACATACTTTCCTGAAACTGCCATTCATCTTTAGCTGTATAAGCCTGGTATCACCGTAATTGTCTGCTTTGCATATGTTATAATCCAACTCATCAATAATGCATGGTACATAATGCATATGTTGTAACCTGCATGGTTCAATCCAATATAGTCGATTTGTTATTTTAAGGGACATCACAATACCGTAAACACCAAGGGCAGTTTAAATTATGTATATCGGCGATGCTTCTTGTATTTCAATAATTAAGGTTATCAGATCATATCTTCCCAAAATAGCACTTTATATATATATATATATATATATATATATATATATATATATATGTATATATATATATATATGTATATATATATATATATATGTATATATATATATATATATATATATATATATATATATATATATATATATATATATATATATATATATATCCACAGCTGTCTATTATGCTGCTGCAATCTTTTTCCAATAAAAACGTGTTTTATTTATTTATTTTTAAAGGCAGCTTTTTTGGTGCATAAAAACCAGAGGAATTCAAGGAAACGTAACTTATTTGTCTTATGCTAACATACAGGCTGATTTCCATTACACGAGAGTAGATGTTAAAACTTCATGCTGATTTGAACTCGGCTCTCGCCAAGATAAGCACCAACTAAGACGTAGCTTTACAGTAAACTAATGTGATCCATATGCGTCTCCATCCATTTACGTTTCCTTCCATATGATGATGTAGATATCCTTCTGTCTGGTGTTAATTTGCACTTACCTTTGACATTCACCCAACTATTAATTAACAGACGCATCAACAAGAAGCAAGTCGGTTTTCAGTGAAGAGCTAATATAAAGCCCTGGTTATCCCGTTTAACACAGAATTGATGCAGCATGGCCATTCACATTATGGGTGCAAATGTCCTTAACGCTCGTAAGAAAACAATGTGATGAGTTATGTTTTAAGTCAGCTTCTCCTGGTTTAAATGCTCATAGATGACATACCTTAAAATACTATAGACTACTTTACACTATTTATCTATAAATGGTGGGTTGTATGCAAAGGTGACATAAGTCTGGATAGTACCTTTTTGGTGGTTTCAGTTTTAAACAGCTATAGGCTATCGATTAAAACTTTACATTTATGCTTGTGTGCGCATTTCAGCTTAAGTGACTTGTGGAACCATCTAAACGCTTTCATAAACTGCGAACTATCTCTTTAAAAAAAGGCAGTTTTGGTTTCAAGATTGTATTTCCTCCCCTCGCAGCCGCTATTTTGCATAGCCAATAGTTCTGCTGCGCGCCGCCGCTGCGCGCTGATTGTTACCGGGCAGACTTCTAGCCTGCCTGCAAGCATTCATTTTCTCGCTAGTACTGCAAGCACGTACCCACCCTGACTTTTTAGCAATCAGCAGATCAATATATATGATCTGCAGCAGCCTGATAAACATCCCTCCAATAAAATATAGCCACCGTGCCGTTCATCTGAATGAAGAAACCTTTGTTCCCTGTTTTGTAAAGAGATACTTATACATTTAGACCTTTTCTCTCTTAATTTCACCAACAGAATACTGATAGTGTTTAGTCAAAACTGTAGACGAACCCTTGCAATAGAAACGGCCCGGTATTACCAGTTGCATACACCTGTTTCCTAAAAAAAAAAGACAACTGCAGCTCGGAATATAAATAAATAAATAAATAAATAAATAAATAAATAAATAAATAAGCGTTTGTGGTCTGAAATCTATTTTTTACCTATTGTAAAACAAAACTAACCGCACATACAACTTAAATACCAACATGGCCTATATATTGTAGCTTGCAGGCATGGGAATTAAATCACAGGTTTTATTGTATATAACACACAACTTGGGTTCTGTAGGGTAAACATATTTGCGCACTAAATGGCGACACTTTTTTTTTTTACGAGACAATAAAAATGTATTCGATGTTGTAAGTCAATAACAAATAAATCAACCTTTTTAAAAACCCTTCAGAAAATGTCATTTGTGTTGGTACACGTATTTCCATACATATTTTGTACTGATTTATTGAACACTTGAAAATATAGTATAATCTATGTGATCTTAAAAATGAGTAATTTACATCCTATTTTTTTCTAACCGTTTCAACCAAAACAAAAAAGGGCCATTTTGCTGTTCATTGTCATACTCAAGAAAACACAAACATCAAACGAGAAGCCGGAATAAACACGAATACCAGTGTATTCCCAGACTTTGGAAAGTTATTGAATGTGTGTAGTACTAACCCCATTCGTTTCCTTTTCACATTTACCGCATCGTTTATACGAACTATAATAGGAAATCACTACTCTAAAAAGCAGAGGATACTGCTGCTACTGCACAATAGCCTACAACTACCCCCCCAACCCCCCCCCCCCCCTCATCTGAATGTATTTCACGTCACTGTAAAGCGTCGACAAAAAAAGAAAAGGGATTTTTATTTTCTTTAATTTTTCTTTTTCTTTTTTTTTTTTTTTACTAATAAGAAACACCCAAAAAATGTCCCTTGCCTGACCGACCACTTCACAACGTTGTTAAACGTTATGCATGTTATGTATATTTATAGTATTTGTGAATGTTTCATGAGAAAGCTGGACAACAGTGCACGTTTGTGTTCTTTCACCTGTCATATCTTTACTGTTAATCAAATGTTATATAGATAAAAACAAAGTTGATAAAAAGACAACTATTAATATGACTGGTTAATCCCTTGTTAGTTTAGACTAGTATAATTCTGATGATATATTTGAATGTATTTTAAATGAATGGGTGGATGATGCCGGAGGGAGTCCCTAGTGAAAAACATGCTACTATTTCATTGAACTATGCCATGGGCTGCATTCATACACGTGCCGAAGGCATTGATGTGTTTTTCATATTTAATGACATTTTGAAATTGAGACAACAGATGTTTAACAGTCTAGGCTCAAAGATAAAAGTGTGCCATATGTTAAGCAAAGAAAAAAAAAAGTTCATCGCATTTTTTTTTAAATGGACAATCGGGGTTAAATGACACGAAGTGGAGTTTTAACAATATAGCTGAACAGCTGCTGATGGAATCAAATCAAATAAAAGGTGCATCATTAAGAAGACTACAGTGATACCTTGTTCTGTATACACAATAACATTTCGTTTGATAACTCCTTGTTTTACAAATGGATGTTTGACTATCAGTTTCAATGTAGTGGCTGTAGTTTGTTAATCTGGCAGTGTTTCTGTAACACGAGGTAAGGGCATGTCACACCCAGTTACTAATTTGTAAAAAAGAAAAACGACACAGCTAAGCAATATAACGACACCCCCTTTGCCCTGTACCGCGGCGGATCTGAGCTGCTCTTGGTATGCAGACACTGCAAGTTACATGCTGTTTTTTTCGCGGATTTCTTACGTCACCGCACTGTTAAAAAGTGGGCACGGATTGTAGGACAGTTTTTTCAAATGCACTTCCTCGAGCTCTCAAACGAGAGGACGGGGACAGCCCCAAACTTGTACTGTGAGAGAGAATGAGTGCGTGGAAACACCCAAAACAAGTTATGCAATCAGACATTATCGTTACATTTAGTTTAATACGTGCAGCATTACACGACTGTACTTAAGTAGTATTTGCATACTTACGTCACAGAACTTATAGGGTACACCGGTACTTCAAAAGGTGAACGCTGGATACAGCCATGCTGCATGATGAGTTTGGCTGGCTGTTTCACTAATAGCTAGCTTTTCAATAAAATCTGCTGCTTATGGTTTACCTCAAGCTTCCATGTGCCTGGTGGGAAAATGCAGTTTTGTTTGTGTCTTTCAACATATCTTACCGTACTAGATTTTACATACTACCTCTCTTGCACGCTCGCAGCCTCTCCAACCTCAGACTTGTCAAGTGTGCGTTTCATGATCTGTTTAAATATTGAAAGTGTGCTAAAAATACAGTTGAACAGTATCGGCGCGTGAGGTCCCTTTGTGGTTACACAATGAGTGAGCGCATGTTTATTGCACATTCCACATTAACAAGGCTGTACATTCTGTGAATCTGTTTCATAGAAATGCGTTCAGTACACGTTCACATCATATTCTTCAAACTTAAATCGCAGCTCTATAGAATATGTCCAGAAATGATTATGGTATAAATACATTTATACAAAATATTTTTTTAATTTACAGTTTTACTATCACTAGGCAGTGTTTGGATAAATCAATACATCGATATTCACTTTTTGTACTTTATATATTTGAAGTCCCAGAAGTAGTTTTACCAAAACAGAAATCATTTTTAAATTAAACTAATTATTATTATTATTATTATTATTATTATTATTATTATTATTATTATTATTATTATTATTATTATTATTGTGGAGCACAGTAAACATACATGAACTGTAAACCTTTGCATTAAGTTTGTAATAATAATGATAAACATATATAAAAATATAAAATAAATGAGTAACAAAATGCATTTAAGTGTAAATTTATCTTGCATAATCTAAAAGTTCTTGTTGTAATATCTGATTTAACATAATCTATCAGAGAATGGGAGCTCTTACACGCATGGTTATGTTTTCTTAATGTTTTACATAGTTTATAGTACTTTTAAACTATATGAATCCCATTTTTTTTAATATTATATGTATGACAACCATCTTGTTATCTAACAATAAACAAGAGGTTTGGGAACTTGCTGTCAAAAATAGGGTATAAAAGACAAATCTATAAAGATACTACAAAAAAGATCACAAAAACTTCAGTTCCTGCTCAGAGAAATACAGACCTGCCAGAACGTACTGTTCAGTGTTCCGTGTATTCAGTTTACCATTTTTGGGAAGCCAACGCCATCATGCTTGGAATTGCTATACAAGGATACAGTTTGATTTACAAATAAAATAAAGAATGCTTGGCTGTTCCCAGGTATATTTCAAGTACATGTCAAACCCTGTTAGAGAAAATGTGTTTTTTTAGTGGGGCAAACCTGACTATCAATAAAACACATATACTGCTTGTAGATTACATTACACATGAAGGATTGTTAAAACATGAATATTTTTGGGGTTCTTTGTTCTAACTTTAGATTAATCAATGACTACCTTTTCAAATTACCATCCACTGGGCAGCAAAACCTTTTTACATTACTTACAATATAAAATACAATATATAAAATTGTTATTGTACTGTTTGTAAAATACTGTTTGAAATACTGTATCATTACTTTTAAGGTTAGTATAAAGGGTTGTTTACTAAGATCCACTCATCACATTGATATCCTGACAGCAACTGGTTAAAACAAAATAATAAATAATGACTTATACAACAAAGGCTATAACCAATGATGTGGTGTGTTTGCATTTAGCCAGATTTTGAAAAACAACTGGAAAGGTTTGGTTGTAAAACTGTAAAACAAATATGCACGGAAAGTAATTACCCCAAAAAATAAATAAATACTAGTTTTATTACATTGTATTCAAAAATAAGCATTTCTTCGGGCTGTTTCTTAAAATAACATTGGCTGCCCATATATATCACTTTCATTCTAGCTTTCCCAATTGCACTCCAAAAATAATGATTGAATGATCCATCATCCCAAGCATTGCAATCATGGCTTTTAGAAAGCTAGTTTATTCCTTATAATCTGACTTTTTGTTCCAGCATTTGTGAAGTCAAATAATAGATAACTTTTATTTACAACCCACACCCCACATAATTAACAAGAAGATAAATATGTTTTTAAACCTAAAACTGTACTTGGGGGGGTGAAAAGAAATAAGAGATGATTCAGATGATTACTCGATAAAAATAGAAAGTACTTGGAGCAATTCGATTATATAAACATTACAGTCAATAGTTACCTTATACAGGCATTCGAAAAAAAATGTTTAAAACGGATGTAATTTACATTTTCATAATATTTAATTTCTTATGTATGTAGATATAATTCTCTATTGTGATTTCAACTTAGACTACCATTTACCAAGCTTACTAACTATTCCAGTGAACATGTCCTTTTTCAACAATTGGATCTGCTTCTCAAAAGACCTCTAAAAACTCTTGCTAAAGTGAGTTGGTTTTGCACAGGTATTCTCCATTTACTATCTCAAAGTTGCAGGAGAGGCAGAGATTTGTTACGCACCCCTAGTGATCATAAAACTACCTAGCTTCAGAAATTCAGCTTTTAGGAGTCTTTTCAGAAGTCATCATGATTGAAAAAGGGAATTAGTTAGACTGGTAAATTTTGAACAAAGTAGAAACAAAGTAACATTGGAAAATAATAGGATTACATGTAAAAAAAATGAAATATACTGAACGCTTGTATGAAGTATTCATTTAAGTAAAAGAGGTGAACATTATTTGACCAAAGCTTTGTCAACTATCTGTTTTGATCATAGTGAATTGTAGTTTAAGTAGTGGTCTTTTTGGTATTAATGAAATATCTGTTTTTGCAAGTTTATTTAACATCTTTATTTGAGCAGTTGCTTTCATTTTTGGGCAAAAATGTCAGTAGATTTTGTGAACACTATAACTGTTAAGTGGTGGTTTATATATTTATAATTATGTGTGAAAAATCAAATCACAGTTTACAAATCAAATTAACAAAACAAAACAAAAAAAACACCTTAAAACTCAGTCCAATAGACACAGTATATCTATCAGGTGTCTTCTTCAATGTCTTTTCATTCCCTAACTCCCCAATATCTCCATAGCTCTTGAACTGATACTTAAGTTCAGGACTGCTCTAGGTGAGCAGAGGGACATTCATGGAGGATTGCTACACACACCAAAAAGTGATACTTGAAATTCCAACAATTTGTGAAGAAACTAAGTTGAATTCTCATAGGGTATTTATAAATAAAAAATGATTGTACTATACTGCTATAGTTGTATCACGTGAGACTTTCAATAGATGCTTTCCGCTTGTTGTTTCAATGCTGCATATTCAATGCTGAGAACATTAAAAACAAATATCGAAGGCAGCTTAATAGACCATTCGTACAGCAAAATAGCATTTCTGTTAAAAACATAAAAAAATCAGAAAATCAACAAAGAAACCATAATGATAAGAACAGCTCAGAAGTTGATGATATCTGCCACCTGTTTTGTTTATGTGGAGCCTTTTCTTCTCTGACTGGCCGAGCCTGTGGGGTGAACCCTGTAATCCTGAACTCACTCACAGGCTGGTCTTTTCCATGCTGATGCCAGGGGGCCATCTTTGTTCTTCTGGTCCGCTTTCAAGAAGTGATCCCTGCTCCCGAAATTCATTTCAAGAATCGCACTGCTGACTTGAAAACTGGAATCAGTTGCAATTTTTGGCATCTTTTTTTGCGTTACATGGTATTGCAAAGTTTCAGCCCCAAGATCCAGTATAAAATAGTCTTGATAGCCATGAATAATATTCTTACATTATCAACAAGCTATTGATGAAAATAATAATAATAATAATAATAATAATAATAATAATAATGTTTTTGAAGAATTGGATGCATTTAGCATACCAGTGCTACATTTAACTTCACTGAAACTCATCAATCACACGAGTGCCTTCAACCACCCAGGAACTACGGTAACTTTATAACTACTGCATACCCTGAAGTGTGCTGTTGGACAATTAAAAAATCACAACGCTCTCTGATTATCAAATTAAATCTGAACTGCACAGTAAGACACACATATATATATATATATATATATATATATATATATATATATATATATGTCTTTATATCTTTTTCATATATATAGGTATTAATCAAATTAGTCTCAATCTCTTACCTTTACTCTCAGATTGATGATGCAACTAGAAGCATTGTGTAATGAAAATCAGAATGTAATGAAAAACTGAAAGAAAACAAGAATTGGAAGCCACCTAACATGAATGACACGTAGGTGAGAGAACTGTTAAATTCTGTACACCCTATTTATTCTACTTTTAAGTTGTGGGTACAGTATACCTTTTAAAATAACACCTCTCTTTATAAGGTTTAAGCAGTCAGTCCATAAGAACCACCTACATGAAGTCTGGCATTAACAGAGATGGCAACACCCTGATCCCAATGATACAATACAAGCAACAGGTTTCACACTGATCCTGGAACAAACACTTTGTCTTTGAGAAATCCTTCTGGAAAGTGAGGTACGTGTTGAAAAGACTTGCAGTACACACCTTAAAAAGTTTTAATTGGCCTAATATAAAATCATTGAAATCACAGAGGATTGCTGTGGGATGCTGTTACACCCAACAACGGCAGACGTGAAATGCAATCAATCAATTAAAAAAACAAAACATTGCATATTAAACTCTTTAATTGTCGGTTCCTTTCGCGTATTTCCTGGTTCCTTTCAACTAGCCCATTAGTAATAGCATAGTCCTATCCTGCAGAAAGTAATGATGTATCTGCCATATTGCTTTATCCTCTCATTATATCAATGATACACATCTTTTTCATATATATATATATATATATATATATATATATATATATATATATATATATATATACACACACACATTTTCCATTCATTATGATGAGTTTTGCCCTCCGGGGGTGCATTGTTTTTGTTTATAAAAACTCCTACATCATGTGATTTCTTTGGAATTAGGAGGTAACCAGTAGGAGCCGGTAACGAGGATTGTAAGGATTATACAGGCACAGATAATGCCAGGTGGCCATGGATAAGATTCAGTAGTGGAGCAACCTAACACAGAACCGCTTATAATAGTTGTAAACAGTATACAAAGGCAAGGGAAAGGTGAACACATACACATTATATCTAAAGCCACCTACCCTTCAAGGAATTCATTTTTCACTGAGCATTATACCACATTGAATATCGAGCTAATCCTCTCTAACACACTGTAGTATTATTGATTTAGCCATTTAGCAGACGCTTTTTTCCAGAGCGACTTAGAGAGACTAGGGGGTGAACTATGCATCAACAACTGCTGCTGCAGAGTCACTTACAATAGGACCTCGGTTTTGCGTCTCATCCGCAGGACGGATTGTTTTACATCTGTGCTTACTTGAAGAAACATTGAGAGTCTTTAGTTATCTTATTTGTAAAGCAAAGCATTGTTTTAAATAAATGTAGTGGTGTTGAATACTCTGGCTTAAATGACCACTGCTCAGATGTTACAAAACTCCCTCAGACATTCTTTATACAAAGATATCCTCCCAAATTCTTTAAACCGAATGCCTATCACAGTCACTAAAAAAGACAAAGAAATGAGGAAAGGAAAGGAAAGACATGAAAAAGGTACATACCAAGAACAGTAGGATTCAAATGCACTTTTCGTTTAAAAAGAGCAAGAAAATGAAAATACAAGGAATAAAACAACACTTGCTGAAATAAATGTCGTATTTGCGAGAAACAAGCACAACGAGATATTTACCCTGGTTTCTCTTAATCTATCACAGATCTCAAAATATGTATTTTTCTATATATATGTTTGGCGCTAGAGTCTGTAGATCTGTTCAGAAACAGAAGAATAACCATATTCCAACATTTGGAATAAATGGCAATACTCTAGATTGCCCATAAAGGTTGGTACTGTGTTTCATAGGTCCTTATGTATATAGTCACAATAGTTTATCTTTATCCATTCCAACTTTTTTAACTCGACATGCTGTAACATTTACACTGAGATGTAAGTGGAAATATGCATAAAATTGTGTCATATTTATAAATCTGTGTCTTATTTTCCCTTTTATAGTCAAGTTTACGAGAGTAAACTTTGTTTTACTATAATTTTGCTGCACTTCCTAATGGTTTACAATTGTTTTAACTATGCTTTACAATGCTTATCTATGCTTGACTACACCATGGGATTCTGGAATACATGTATTGAGTCTCTTCATTTGTACAGAAGCTTCTCAGGCAAATTGTGAGGCAAGCTGTCATAGTGTTCTAAAAGCCCTAATTACAATCACTCAAACTACACCAGAATGCAAATTAAGTGATGTCTTCTGTTGTTTGCTCACCTTTTGCAAACTCAAAATGCTTTACAAGTTCTGTCAGCATAAAACTGTCCAATGCTTTTGTCACAAAAATCATACATTATTGAGGCAAGCACCATCTTCTTGTGTTAGCCCAGAAGCACAATATTTCACCATGAATGGCTGATACTTATTACATATCTTAGTTAGCTTTTCTCACACTGAGCATTTTCTTTGTCAAGCCGCTCAGCTGTTGCTGTGTCTTCATCTCTCTTCCGTCAGATTTCTCCTTGTTCATACTGATAGCTTTTGAGTTTCTCTGTCATACAACAGCTGCTAGCTGATACCAGAAAGAGTCCCGTTTTTACATTTGCAACCCACAAGCAAGATTGTGAACGAAGGCATTGTTAAAGCAAGTTCTTTTGGGTTATGTTGTGCCCCTCAAAACATCAAATAACAGATGCCCTATGACTTTGGTATGTCCCTGGAAAATAAACTGCTGAGATACAGTATATAAGAAAGTATTAGCAACATTTGTGTTTTGTATTATTATTTTAGACAGAAAAATGGCTTTGCTGGTAAATGTTAAGCGATTGTAACTGTGAAACAAAAAACAAACTTCATTATTTTCCTCCACACATAAACCTAGAAGCCCTCGAACTGTGAAAGCAACATATTACACATTCCTGTTGGGGCTATCTCACACACACTCAGCAAGTCCAGTGATTTTGATTTGTACTCTTAATTTTACAGAAGGAAGGCTTACTGTGTTCCAGCCTGTTCACTGCATTCCATTTAGAAGAAGTTCTCATTTTGGCATCTATTTTAAACGTCTGTTTTAAACTAAATAACCTTGTGGGTCATTCAAAGGTATTGGTTTGCATCTGTCAGTAAAAGTGTATGCTGTCGGACTACAAGACTCCACGGGCTTTAAGTAAACTTTTTTTTTTATAGTTTAGAAACTTGTGAATGATTCACATACACAAGCTTTTAAATAATATTTTAAATTGCTTTATTTATATATATATATATATATATATATATATATATATATATATATATATATATATATATATATATACAGACGTGCTCAAATTTGTTGGTACCCCTCCACAAAAAACGAAGAATGCACAATTTTCTCTGAAATAACTTGAAACTGACAAAAGTAATTGGCATCCACCATTGTTTATTCCATATTTAATAGAAATCAGACTTTGCTTTTGATTTTTTATTCAACATAATATTGTAAATAATAAAACAAATGAAAATGGCATGGACAAAAATGATGGGACCGCTAACCTAATATTTTGTAGCACAACCTTTAGAGGCAATCACTGCAATCAAACGTTTTCTGTAGCTCTCAATGAGACTTCTGTACCTGTTAACAGGTAGTTTGACCCACTCTTCCTGAGTAAACTGCTCCAGTTGTCTCAGGTTTGATGGGTGCCTTCTCCAGACTGCAAGTTTCAGCTCTTTCCATAGATGTTCGATAGGATTCAGATCAGGACTCATAGAAGGCCACTTCAGAATAGTCCAATGTTTTGTTCTTATCCATTCTTGGGTGCTTTTAGCTTTGTGTTTTGGGAATTATCCTGTTGGAGGACCCATGACCTGCGACTGAGACAGAGCTTTACTGACACTGGGCAGTACGTTTCGCTCCAGAATGCCTTGATAGTCTTGAGATTTCATTGTGCCCTGCACAGATTCAAGGCACCCTGTGCCAGGCGCAGCAAAGCAGCCCCAAAACATAACCGAGCCTCCTCCATGTTTCACTGTAGGTATGGTGTTCTTTTCTTTGAAAGCTTCATTTTTTCGTCTGTGAACATAGAGCTGATGTGACTTGCCAAAAAGCTCCAGTTTTGACTCATCTGTCCAAAGGACATTCTCCCAGAAGGATTGTGGCTTGTCAATATGCATTTTAGCAAATTCCAGTCTGGCTTTTTTATGTTTTTCTTTCAAAAGTGGAGTCCTCCTGGGTCTTCTTCCATGGATCCCACTTTCGCTCAAAAAGCGACAGATGGTGCGATCAGAAACTGACGTACCTTCACTTTGGAGTTCAGCTTGTATCTCTTTGGCAGTTATCCTTGGTTCTTTTTCTACCATTCGCACTATCCTTCTGTTCAATCTGGGGTCGATTTTCCTCTTGCGGCTGCGCCCAGGGAGGTTGGCTACAGTTCCATGGACCTTAAACTTCTTAATAATATTTGCAACTGTTGTCACAGGAACATCAAGCTGCTTGGAGATGGTCTTGTAGCCTTTACCTTTACCATGCTTGTCTATTATTTTCTTTCTGATCTCCTCAGACAACTCTCTCCTTTGCTTTCTCTGGTCCATGTTCAGTGTGGTGCACACAATGATACCAAACAGCACAGTGACTACTTTTCTCCATTTAAATAGGCTGAATGACTGATTACAAGATTGGAGACATGTGTGATACTAATTAAAGAAACTAATTAGTTTGAAATATCACTATAATCCAATTATTTATTATCTTTTCTAAGGGGTACCAACAAATGTGTCCAGGCCATTTTAGAATATCTTTGTAGAATCAGCAATAATTCATCTCTTTTCACAGCTTCTTTGCTTTATTCTATGACATACCAAAGGCATGCAAGTATACATGATAAAATAGCTTTTAATTTCATCACTTTTCAGGAGGAATGAAGCATTATTTCAATGAACTGTAAGGGTACCAACAAATTTGAGCACGTCTGTATATATATATATATATATATATATACACACACACACACACACATTTACTTTTGTATAACTTACACTGTCGGAGCAGTTTCTATTTTGAGAAGAGATGTCTGATTCAAGTCAATGATTATTTTTGGACTTGAGCGTTTGCTGAAAGTGAAATTGTCTCCTGATAAGCGTCAATTTTGCCAGAGCCGCATGAAGTACATGGGACATATTGTCTCTCAGCAAGGTCTCACCACCGATCAGGGGAAAATAGAAGCTCTCACTACCTGGCTGAGACCTAAGACCCTCAACGAGCTGCAAAGTTTTTTGGGTTTCTGTGGTTATTACAGGCTGTTTATGCCAAGTTATTCCACCATCTGCAGACCACTGCATTCCCTGACACAAGGTTACTCTCCCACACATCGAGGTAGAAAGTCAGCTACTCAAAAGCAGAAATCTTTCAAGACCATTGAGCCTTTTCATGCCAGATGGAATGAGAAGTGTGAAAATGCATTTAAGACACTGATTGCGAAGCTAACACACGCACCTGTACTAGCTTTTGCAGATTCCACCAAACCATACGTCCTACATTTTGATGCATGTTTGGAGGGACTGGGAACTGTCCTTTATCAAGAGTACCCAGAAGGACTGAGGCCTGTGGCATATGCCAGTAGGAGTGTATCTCCTGTTGAGAAGTCCTATCCAGTTCACAAACTAGAATTCCTAGCCCTGAAATGGGCCACCGTGGATCATTTCCATGATTACCTCTATGGGGCGAAGTTCACAGTGTGCATGGACAACAATCCGTTGATGTACATTCTGAAGTCAGCATGTCTGGATGCAACCGGGCATAGATGGCTTGCTGCACTTGTGGTGTACGATTTCCATATCCAGTACCACTCGGGTAGAAACAACATAGATGCAGATGCATTGTCCAGGAGATCTCGTCGCCAGGGGTCAGAGCCATGTGCAAGATGACTGAGACACAGTCAGAGTATGTAACTGTAAAGTTTTTGAGAGCTGTAGATACTTTGGGAACACCCCCTTCTGCTATCCCAGATAAATATGCAAATACAGTGGAGCTACAAATGTCTTCTCTTCATAAGATGACCCATGGAGATCTACAGAGAGCCCAAAGGTCTGAAGGATATAACGGTGGCAAAGAGGTTAGATAAATCAGCCCAGTGGGTAAAGCGCGATTACCCGGACACAAAGTTTCTGTTGAGAGACTGGGATAAACTACAGTTGAAGGGAAGAGTTTTGTACCAGATTGTCAAGGACACACATCATCAGTTCCATCAGCTGGTTTTGCCCAAAGAGCATCAGGAGATGGTTTTGAAGGCTTTACATGACGACAGTGGGCATCAAGGAGTGGACAGGACCCTAGACCAAGTGCAAAAAAGGTTTTATTGGCCATTTACGGCCAAGGACGTGGATGCCTACTGTAAGAACTGCATTCGCTGTATCACCCGAAAGACCCTGCCGAAGAGAGCTGCCCCCCTTATGAACATAAAGAGTCAAAGGCCCATGGAGCTCGTATGCATTGACTTTTTGTCGCTAGAGCCAGATTCAAAGGGGATTATCAATATCTTGGTCATAACTGACCACTTCACCCGTTACGCACAGGCGTTCCCCACAAAAGACCAAAGGGCATGCACCGTGGCAAAAGTCTTGTGGGAGAAATACTTTGTACATTATGGATGGCCAACCAGAATCCATTTAGACCAAGGGTGGGATTTTGAAATCTGGTTGATACATGAATTGTTACAGTTTGTATACAAAAATCAGACAAAGCCTACTTCGTATGTTTGTGACTTTAAAATTTAAGATGAAACTAACTGGTAACCCATGTCACGGAAATTAACAATTCTGAGTACTCCAACAAAACAAAACAAAAACGTGTTTTAAGGACTTCATACATAGACTGTTTAAAAAGGCCTTTATAATATTAGTAAGAGCGCTCATAGGGAATAGTACATTGTGTATATGTTGTATGTGATTGAGGGAGTGTGAATAATCATTTTTCATGGAAATTAATTGTCACTATAATTGTAAATGCTTAGATTTAAATAGCTGGTAACAACAACAGTTATTTTTCCTTGCTAGTGTGTAGTATTAGATATTACTACAAGCTAAATCCTGGTTTGTTAAATAAACACTTGTTCATTGTTTGCAATGGATTTATGCATATATGTGAATTATTATTATAAATGTAATAACTGGGGAATATAAACAAGCAACAGAACAGGTTTATATATAAATACAGCACATGGGAGATTATATAATTAGTGCACACACACATATAATACTGAAAGCAGTTTATTTTAAATTAACCTCTTACATAAAAATTAAGAGTAAAGGTGGGGAACCTTAATCCCTTGGAGGCATCATTCCAATTAACACCAGTTCTCATTAACCCAGGCTGCTGAAACCTCCTGCTGTACACAGGGAGGACACCAGGTAAGGGGCTCCTGTTTGCCTCACAGGTACGCGCGCTAACCCTCTGTTACCCTCAGACAGTAAGACTATATATATATATATATATATATATATATATATATATAGAAAAATACAAAAACCACTTACATATATACACTATATTTTCTATGCCTATTTATGTTGTTTCAGCTGTATGTCTTTTAAGTACAGTCTGGTTTTACTGACAAGGCCAAAAAGCAAGGACACATTCCACAATTGTACAACACAGATAGCACCACATGAAACTAATGCATATACCACAAAAGCGATCACCAAAAGAGCTGTTCATAGGTTTCAGTAGCTGTGAATTAGCTGAACAATGTTGACCCTTATGTCCATCTGTCTCTTGTCTGCCACGGTGAAATCAATAAACAGTTTCAATTTTCACAACAAATATAGTGATTCATTTATAGCTTTTTCTCTGTCACAATTCAAACAGTATAAGCTTACTGAATTCTTTCTTTTTGGAGTTTTCATTTTATGATAAAAAATAATTATGACATATGATTAGAGCTGTGCAGATACTCCCATTTTAATTCCCTTTAACAAGATTTTTGTCAGCAAGTATAAAATGAAGCCAAAACACAGCTATTAAAATGTTTTAATTTCAAAACAAGAAAAGATGCATTTATCTCACCTATATAACCGAGTAGCAATCAATGGCAATAAACATTCGTACCGAGTTATTTAAAATCCAATTTAAAGTGAATTAAATCAATGAAGAATAACTTCATGAATATTTATAGAGTCCTGTAGTTATTCCACGAATAAAGCTGGATGAATAACCGATAAGGGTTGCTTACTGCCATGTACTTGAGTGAAGCAAACAAACAGTCCATGTATGTTTAGGGAGTATTCTGTTTATTGTAAAAATACAACGCCATACATGTTCTGTAATTATCATAGAAAGCTCTCTCAAGCTCTCTCTCTCTCTCTCTCTCTCTCTCTCTCTCTCTCTCTCTGTAATGCATACATTTTTGAAAACTTACTTCTTCAACAATTGTTAAGATTTCAGCTCAGACTTGGCAAAAAAAGTGTCCCCTGAGATAGTTTCTAAATGTATCTATCTGTGTCTAACACAGCGATTGCAATTCAAATTCCCCTTATAATTCTTACAACATCCTGCATGAATTTGTTGGACAACCTAACTCTTGCAAAGGTTAAAATATTATGATTCCCTTTTGGGAAACGTAAATGTGAAAAATGTATTTACGTATCTCAACAACTTTGAAGTAATTTGTATCTTAACACTAGCACTGAAAAAGCTTAAGGCCGTGTTAATGTGTCGTTTGCTTTCTAAATCTCTGAGTGGCACAAAGGTAGGAGAAGCTTAAAGGCCTGAGAATTGCTGAACAGTGTGAAAATTATATATATATATATATAGGGTGTCATTATGGTTTGCACAGAAAGTGAAATTAAAAGAAAGTTTCTAGTGTCCCGTGATGAGAGGAAGCGGTATGAATCTTTTAAGTCTTCTTTTTTTGTTAACCTTTTTTAGGGTCCAAAAATCTGTACCTTTCAAGTGACTGGATTTTCCAGATCCCAGTTAAGAAAATGCTACCGTATATTATTATTCATTAATATACCAGTTTAAGGGGCATGCAACATGAACATAAATGTAATTTAACAATAAACGAAAAATAAGATACCGGTGTAATTACTGAAAGTGTGATCATAGCTTCATTGTTTGGACCTCACTAAAGTCTTCTATATTATTACAGCACAATGGAAAATATTGTTTTCTATTTGACATTTTTCCACATTATAAATAACAGAAGTTCACACCAACCTTTAGGACCTCTTTCCAACACCTTTGCATTTATTGCTCAACACATGTAAATGTATCTGATTAATAGTTTGTAAAGTGGAAGCCTACTTCAAGTCACAGACATTTCCTACATGTTCAAAAGGGTTAATTATTCTTGTTCTCATGATGGTTCACCAAGAGAATCATACATTCATTATGTGAACTGAATATGAAGCCAACATTGTTCAACAGTTCAGGGGTTGATTTTCCATTCTAGTTGCCTGCCATAGACATATGTAATTTAGACTACATCAACCAAAGTATCACCGGCACCATCTATGTCTGATGTAATCTATTTAACATATATCTATGGCACGCAACTAAAATGGAAACATAGCTCATGAATAAATATGAAAGAACCACATTATAAAAAAACAAACACAACCCCACAGTATTTGAATAACTGCAATAAGAACCACTCGGAATAGGTAGACAGACAATACAAAAAGAAAATGAAATGAAATTTGATGCTACTTACATGATAATCATATTTTTTAATTTAATAAGAACCACTACTACCAATGTTTCCTCTTCCTGTATAACTTGTTCTAAATCTATCAAGAGATTATAGGGGCAATAAAATATGTCCCATGTAATTTGGAAAGATGTGAGCAGAGTGTATCAGAAAAAATTACTAACTAGGGAGAAAATCACAATTAAACATTATTTGGAATTGATAACTGAATTATTCTAATCTGACCCTTATCATAACAACACATAAGCATATTTTTGTAAACTTGAAAACATTTACATAGTATCTTCTGCCTGGATTAGTTTTAATAAAGCAAATGTTCCCAGCAATTGGTGATGCCCTTTCAGCACAAAGATATGTCCACATTTGGTGGATATGGTTGAGCTAAGGCCTTGTCAGCTGAAGGCAAAACAAAATCCCACTTGATTTAAAATACTTGTTGACTTGTATACTGAATGTCAGCTGATAAGAAAAGCCATATTAACAGCTTCAATATCATCACTGGCTGATAAGTGCTCCCCCGATAATATTGCACTCTGAAGTAAGAGTTTTCATGGAATTATATAGCAACAGATTCCGTGATTCTGTGAGGTTTTCTAAGAAGTCTTTGCTGAGACTTCCGACCGATACCATTTCACCTCAAAAGACAAAATCTGAGTTTCACTTTCATTTAATTTCACTTTTTATCTGTCAAATTCTGCAAACATACTCACATATCTAAAAAATAAAAATAAAAGATAAAAACAAATAACAGGAATCTAACTTGCAATAAAACCTGATAATTAATAAAATAATAAACACTGCAGCATGCATGGTAAAGATCAATTAAAAAAGGTAAATATGCAGCTTCAAGTGTCGTTTTATTTGTATCTTTGTTTCCTCTTTTATTATGTTTACAATCATTCCAGTCTGAGTGCTTCTCGGTTCTGTTGCTTCTGTATTGAATATTAATAATTAATTATCAGAATCTAACCGGCATTAACTGAGTCCGTAGAATACGAATTGCGTCTCCTTTTGATTACAAACAAATCACATGATGCGCTGACCTCTCAACTCTGACAGACCCACATGCTTCACAATGTAAGGAGTAGGTAGGTAGGTAAAACGGGGTAAAACAATATGGCAGTGAAAGGGTTATTTTTTACTGGATAACACATATGGCAGCCATATTAGGTCAGAGGTGAGACCAATTGTCACCAACACATTTTGTATGCAGGTTTTACATACTACCTCAAATGGTTTATGGGATATGAAAAGTGTCTTATGTAGGAGAAAATTCATCTTTTAACTGGATGGTTTGTGGCCAGCACTAGCCTTTCTATTCTAGTGGGGCAGCAGTGTGGAGTTGTGGTTAGGGCTCTGGACTCTTGACCGGAGGGTCGTGGGTTCAATCCCAGGTGGGGGACACTGCTGTTGTACCCTTGAGCAAGGTACTTTACCTAGATTGTTCCAGTAAAAACCCAACTGTATAAATGGGTAATTGTATGTAAAAAATAAAGTGATATCTGTATAATGTGAAATAATGTATGTGTATAATGTGAAATAATGTGATATCTTGTAACAATTGTAAGTCGCCCTGGATAAGGGTGTCTGCTAAGAAATAAATAAATAAATAATGTGATATGCCTAGATGCCAGCTCAGTACAGTGGCACCCTATCGGCAGAATCCCAACCTCTCTGGTTGAACAGGCTAATTACAGATCTGTGATCTTTGCATTATTACAAGCTATAGCATATTTGGTGGTTTGCGTGACACGTGACTCTCCAAAGTCACTCTGAATCTTTGGGGTCAGCGAGTGGTTGTGGCTTTGAGCCCAATGTTGAAACTCCTTGAGCCTCGCTGGATGTGCACATGTTTTTGCGCTTGAGGGTGAGCTTTGATTAAGTGGGGGGAGAATGTAATGGATCTTCTCCTAGCGGCTGATGAGTTGGTAATACTGACATTCGTGTAAGACACATACTTGCCTCTTGACTCCAGAACTTGCTCTTTAGTTTAATGGTTATGTTCATCATTGAACCAGATGCTTTGTGGTTCACGTCCAGCTCTTGCCTTTCCATTCAATTCAATGGGCTGAGATGACAATTCATTACAACGCGCACTTGCCTATCACAACTTCACTTCCGTAAGTTCAGGTACAGCATAAGACAAAGTAAAAGCTATAGTATTACAAAATATGATTCAGAAAAAAAGGAATCTAAAAGGAACAATCATGTTAAAAACAAAACATTCATGGCTGCTGTATTTAAAAGAAGCCATGTTTTTTTTACAAAGGAAACAGTCATGAACTTATTTTGTGTATGTTGCTTTTTTATTTTTTTAATTACTGTACTTTTTTTGACCATTAACAACTCACCCCCACCCCTGTGCCAGTCATCCAAGGGCAGAAGGAAACACCATAACAGGCTTTGTTAAGGTGTGACTTGTATTTCTCATCAGAATCGTGTGGTGGTTACATTTCCTTTTAAGCAGAAAAGTTTTTTTTACAACATAAAAGATACTTCCTTTGAAAAACAAAATTAAAAAAAAAAATGAAAGACAAAATAAAAACATTAAATAAAAAAAGAATATGGTATTGCAGAAAGATAATTAATAAAAGCCAAACCCCTTACAATGTGGTAATGTGACTGCACAGGTGCACCTCTTGAAGTGCAAGCTCTACTGTTCTTTGTTAATAAATACCATACTATAAGTAGGAACAGGATACATTTTGTACCAGAAGTAGAGATTGGATAAACACAAAGCCACTACAGGACATCTGGTTACTTAATATCATTTTAAAGAAACACGCACCTACTTCATTTACAACCACTACCCCCCAGAGGATTGTTAATTGCAACCCCTTTACCGTAAACAACCCCAGATCAGCACCAATGGTTTTTAACAGGCTTATTTAATTAAATTCAAGTGGGGAACTAAATAAAAGTTTGTTAGGGTTTTCCAACTCTAGTATTCTTTCTAAAACATGACAAGACCTACTCTGTTTTAGTCCCACCCAGCCTCTTCACATATTAGATCTACCTACAGTAATATGCAAGGAATTTTAAAGACTGCGAGTGCAACACTAAATGCAAATATATGTAATAACAATAATAGTAGAGTGACCACTTTTATGAGAACTTTAAGGAAACAAAACATATTCACCTGTGCAGTTTTAAGGCCATGTACAGCTAGCTGTGAGTTGGCTGTAACATGGAAAAAATAGAATATTTATTAGAGTATGAAAGCTGTTACCACATTAAGAATACACGGTTATATTGCCCTGAAAATATAAAGTCACTACCTCAAATGGTTTCTGTAACATTAGGCCTTCAGACTGTATCAAAAAAGCTGGCACTAAAAGGCTATCTTTTCTTATACTACACCCAAAAGAATACATAAGCGTACCAGGCATGAAGCCAATATCTTGAATTGTTAGGTCTTTTTTATCTGGAATCTTAAAAGCAAATGTGGCAGCCATCTTAAGTCACAGGTCAAAGTTAAGGGTGCCGTTAGATTTTGCCAAAGGAGTTTCCATACAACTGAACACTTGATATTGCCAGCTTAAATGGTTCATGAGATAACAGCAGTAGTAAATGTGGCAGTTTTGCAAACTCATGCAACCTTCCTTAAAGGCATGTGGAGTGAAGTTTCAACGTGCAGTTAATTATGTGACTTTCAATTGCTACCGTGCAGCGACACTGCAGTCTATGTGTGGTTATATGTCCTCATTTAACACACTGCTATGAAACTACAATATTTGTCACATTGTGTTACACACTCGAGATAATGAAAATAAAAAAGGTTTGCAGCTCACCGTGCATATTTCATAATTCATTTGGAGTAAATTGAAAAAGTGCATAATGTTTTACAAAATAAATGCATGAATTCAAATAAGGATTTAAGTAATTGTTAAAATAAAGAGCAGTAACATTATGATCTGAAAAAATGTAATTCCTTCAAGTATATCACATGCTTAATCTCAATCCTCTTAAATGCATTTCTGTGAATAAAGGTAGACCTTATTTAGTACAGTATGACCACCACCTTCAAATGACTTGCTGAGCAACAAAAACAGATCAAACATGAATAACATCTGAGCTTGTACTCTCTTATCAGGTTAACCACACCTTCAGAATGCCATAACACGGGTGGGGCAGGCTTCTGCAATTAGAGATCTGCCCTGACCTTCTGTTTTAATGATGTAGTTGAACAGTGATTGAAAATGGGTGCACCGTCTGGGACCTATTTTGCAAAAAGTGCAAGGGAAAAGACAATTTTTTTTAAAGTAATGAAACTATGTTAAAGATATAAAACTTACAAGAGACAACTTGGTTGCTGATAATAGCAGGTCAATTATTATTTTGAATAATTCCTTGATAGTTTTATAATGTTCAATTGGTTTTATTCCTTTCAGCTGAATACTGTATTGCACTGTGTTTTAGTTTTAGAGTAGAATAGGTTCCGTGATATTTCAACCGATTTCCTTAAAGAGCAGAAACCTTGCTCTGAGTCGATGTTAGAAATACCTCGTTTGTTCGAGATGGTTTTTCGCAATGATGTATTTCTCACATCCTCTAGGTGCAGTGTGTTGCAGGGAGACAGGTTAATAGGTTACAGCTGAACTTGGAGAGGTTTTATTTATTTATTTATTTATTTATTCTTATTTATTTTCCCCCAATTTCAAATGTCCAATTATGTTTTTGCTCCTCATCTCAGTGAGTCCCCACCCAGCACAGAAATTCTGAGGGCATGTGAGCATCCTCCGATCTCACAAGCCTAAAGCCAGAATCACTTTTACACCGAACAATCCAGAGCAGAGGTGGGCGGGGCTACCGATCCCGGAGAAGAGAGACCAGCCCTGGTTTTTATCCACTGTGAATGTGCTTTGTGTCTGGCCAGTAGGGTTTGCTGTTGCGCAATGAGTAGAAGCAATCCCTACCAGTTTCCCATCCCCCACCCCGGGACTGTCAGAGCCAATGTGACGCCCCCTTCAGAGTCCCCAGCAAAGTTCGGCCTCTTTGCACAGCCAGGACGCGAACTGGCACCGTCCAAGCTGTGTGACTCATCCAGCGCTCCCAGCGGCAGCGCTTTAACTGGGTGAACCACTCGGGGACCACCTGGAGAGGTTTTTGATCTGGAATTGCCCTGGAGGACCAGAGTTGTTCCCTGTTTTACAGCCATGTTTGAGAGCTCTACTTAGACCACAGGGGTGCTTTAAATGTCTACATTTTAAAATGTCTCCAGGATGTGATGACTGAAATAGAAAATTATATAAAGTGTATTGACACAAGAAGAATACATTAGGTCAAATAACAGGGATACTTCATATCCATATGAAGCTGCTTTTGTAAATCTTACTCCATCAAAAAAGTATACTGAAGAACATTTATTGCTTCTAGCTTCCAACTGACTTCCACCATTTTGCGAGGATTTTCAGTTCTGGTTTAGCCCCTGGTTCTTTGTGTTTGTAAAGAGTTAACACGACTGTGAACTTCCACACCTTTTATTTTCCATGCAAGCCACACACCTACTGGTGTTCCCAGATTTCATTGAGTTCCTAAGAATGTTCTGTAAGTCACAAATCCTCAAAAATAAGAATGTAAGCTTTTGAATAATTTGTACCTGTAGATATTATATCTAATACAGACTAAACTGAAACATTCTTGACCGAACACAAATATTAAATATGCAACAAGCTTTCTGGATTTATTTACAACACTAATCATAACCCCTTCTCAAGTCTTATCATCCTTCCTCACCAAAGTGCCTGTTCATGATGAATTGAGGTTTAAATATGAATGTGGAACGTCTTATGAATTGAAGTTAACATCTTATTAATTCAATTTGAATCTACAGGAAACCATGTTAGTTCATTCATAATCACATTTTCATTACAGATACAAAGTGTTGCCTTTCTTTGTGCTAATTTAATACATTTACTGTCTTACAGACCGAGAAGTGCAGCTTTAGGTGAAGCTGTGTCATGCACAAACTATAAAAAGGATGGCGCTTTGTAAAATCAGAAGTAACTGCTATTTATAGTGGCTCGCAGGGGTGAACTTGGTATAAACACCCTTGATTCTGCAGCAACAGGCAGTGATAGATGGCAATACATTATGTCTGCAGTGGAATCCTTCTCCACAGCAGGATTTTCAAGGAGGTATCTGGATCAGGGGAAAAGAATGTGAGCCACAAATATAGATAAAACAGTTTTGTTAATTGTGTCTCTACCTCTATGCATTTTCTTTCTTAACAATCAAGTCGGCATTTTGCATAAACAATCTGCCAAGTTTAAGGCCCATCTCCATTAAGGGCAATTCCTGTTAATGCTAACATCCCATATAATATAATCTTTTCGTTCTGAATACAATTGCTGTTACTGAATTTGGGATTCTGAAGAGTTCAGTTTAATTCAAAGCAGTGTTTAGGAGCTTCCAGTTCTTGTTGCCTATAGGTACTGTACTGGAGGTCTGAATGGGAAAGAATGGTCAATACTGCAAGCTCATACCTGATATTAAAGGAAAACGGTCAAGTCTGAAGGTCTTGTCAAATGTAATGAACACAACACCCTATGAAATGACATGCACATTTCTATAGGTATCACATCTAATTGATTCAGTAGAAAAATAAAATTATAACAAAATTAACTAGTCTTCCTGCCATTTAGTTTCGTTATTAGTTACAAAACCTTTATACTCTAGTAACAAATAGACACTGGCTGAAGTCTAGTTCTTTTGGTTCTCCACTTCCACAGCCTTCCACAGCAGGTCACTTCTTGTGTTGCCCAGGCTATAGAAAACAAGCAGACCTCAAAACTCCTTCCCTGCACAATGCACTGCTCTATAATTAACTGGTTACCATATTAATGAACAGATCTGTAGTTGCAGTTGTACTTGCAGAAAACAAAATAAAACAAAAAGGACACTGCAGGAACGAAAGGCCTTTTTCTTTCTTTAGAGACTTCTTTGTGTACGGTTGACGATGAAACAAATGAATGACCAATTTAAACAACATGGCTGCTCGTTGAGAGACGAGAAAGAGGAGGTCAAGTATTTCCTGGAGCTGTAAATGCCCTCTCGCAAGGGAATTGAAATATTGGAGTTTTCTTGTTTGGCCTATTTATTGTTAAGCCATTTCCAACAGTCTACTCTTCAAATGATGTTAGAGTTGGGTTTTTGTCAGCTTTTTCTTCTGTCCTCTACTCATTTGAAAGTCCTTCAGAAGAGCTGCATTTGTTTGTGTGTGTGTGTGTGTGTGTGTGTGTGTGTGTGTGTGTGTGTTTGTGTGCGTGCGTGTGTGTATCGTAATGAAACCACATTTATTAAGGCGGAAATGTCAGTGGTCTGGTCCACTGAATAAAAGGACCTCCCAGTTCTCCCTATATGCTCCTGCTTCTTCCCTGGTCTTGTCTGCTATAGCACATTGTCTACCCAACGAGTTGGGCTCCAGCACTCCACTGACTGTCCCACCATTCAGATTTCTGCAGTGCATTGTCCATCTTGTTCATATTGACTCAAACTTGGGCCTGATATACCACTGGTGGATATTGGGACTCTGTTTGGTAATCCCTTATAGGTTTAGTATAGGTCTACAGTACATATGTACATAGTAATATCTGAAACTGAGTTTAAATTGTCCAACAATGTTTTCACCTCTGTCGCTAAAAATTACAGAAAATCTGGCAAAGATACAGCCCACCACCACACTCCATATCCAAAACAGATTTAAACAAAATTAAAATCTCTCTTGCTCTTTCTGTTGACACAGCCGTTGCGCTTTTTAGGTTTGGTTCGATGTACTATATTACTATTTTGCTAGCTGCGGAGGGTAAGGCCTGCACAACCTGACACAGAAGTCTTTTGTCATCAATACAGATAAAAATGGCCTGGAGTGTATGTACCTGTCGTTTAATGATCAAACGAAAAACCATAAAGACATCAATATGATGAACCGTGAAAGCACCCGTGGTTACATGCTTGCCCAGCCTAGTGATCCTTTGAGCCCTGTCAACAGTTTAAAAAAATACTTACAAAAGTGTCCTCCAGATTCCAAATCATACTACCTTCACCCCCTTACACAAAATCCAGAATATAGATCCATTTGGTATTGCCATGAACTTATTGGTGTTAATTACCTTGGAAACATGATGTCTCGCATTTCAGACCATGTTGGGCTTTCAGTACATTACACAAGCCACTCAATCTGCAGCACTGCTGTCCACTTGTTGTCTAATGCAGGTTTACAGTCCAGGGAAATGATGTCAGTTACCGTTCATCGGTATTGAAAGCAACCTCCGAATTATTGGTCAGCTTCTCTTGAAAACCATATGGCTCCTCCATCCACGGCCTCACGTTCAGAAGCTCCTCCCTCGACATTGGCCCCAAGTGCCAGTGCAGTGGCTGGTTGTTCCGTGAATCCTCCCTCAGATGCGGGAAATCAGTTTGCCTTCAATTCCAAAATGCCATTTCATCTAGAAAATTTTAAAATAAATGGCAATGATCAATTTAACGTTTTTGGCAAATAAAAAAAAAAAGTTAAAATATATATCGAAATGAAACAGTCCTCAGGGACTACTTTTTTCTGAGTGGAAGGATACATAATACATTTCTTCTTTTATCCTTATACAAAGCTACCTTGTGGAATTATTTTCAAGAAAATTATAGCCTTGGTGGTTGAAAGTACTTCATGCCTCACAACTCACCCAGGGCACGCGGTAAGAACTGTCTTACTGCACACCATTTATTTCTGTAGATTTCTGGAGTTGGACTGTTTTATTAACAGATTTACAGCAGTGCTATGAGAATGAATTGGGAACTCCCTGGACTTGAATAGTCTGGATAATAAAGGCTTTACTGTAGTATAGGCTATTCTATACAGGTATGTCCACTGAGATGCAAGCAGAGGCATACTGTTAGCAATAGCATCAGCAGCAGCAGACACGTTGTGACAAGAAGACAAGCAGAATAAAACAATGACAACAATCTGTTAAACACAAGGATCACAAGGATAATTCAAAATGGCTTGTGAAAAAGAGACAATGACTTTCATATTAGGTCAGGTGATGAGCCGTTTCAGGCACATATCCTATACAGTGCTTTTTAATATCATTTACCAAATTTTCAATTCTGTGGAGCATTTGGAAATGGTGCCTAAAATCTCTTAAGCTACAACACTGTGTAAATTTAAACTTACAATATGCCTTGAAAGGGAGGTATCAATTAAGATGTTACAGAATATCATAGTGACATATGGAGGGTCATATGCCACAGTGAACAAAGTCAAAAAACGTTGGTTTTGAATAAAGTACACCATGGCAAACAATAATACTAATCATATTTACCCCAAATCATATTTCTTGGAGTTGGCTTACTGTGACGTAAGGCTATCTATATATCAGGAGAACATGGTTGCTCATCTATTGTACAACACAACATAAAAAGAACGAGCAAAACACAGCCTTGGAATAAAGATGGCAAATCAGCTCTGAGGAAAGGTCGTAAAAAGCAGCGACCCTAAATGAATTCTTCCTATTTTCTATGTTTACACTGATTTATTTTCACCTCACCCACCCACCCAGACTTTTAGCACGTCTTCAGATAGAGTTACAATAGCAAGGCAACATGCAGTCTGCCACAGCTACATAAGTGGAAAGAAAAGGATGTTTAAATGCTGAGTAGCTGAGTTTAGTTATTATTGGAAAAAATGAAAGAGGTCATTCATGACCAAGCGCCAAGATATGAGGAAACAGCTCTTAGTCTAAAAGAGTTTATTTCAGCCAAGTCCTGCCTCAGCTGTTGTTCCAGGCTATTCATTTATCACACAGTCATTTCCCCAGCCAAGAAAGCCAGTCTTTCAGATGACCAGCTTGCAGGGAGCAAAACACACATATATCAAGCATCTAACGGACCTGAAAATGTGATGGGTTTAAAGGAATTATTGATGGACGTAAAACCGTCAAGAACTTGAGACTGTAAGTGCAAGGAAACATATCCCCTTTCAGGTAGGAACCAACCCCACAGTTTTGTAAAGTGATGGAGCACCATGCAAATATTTGTGTATTGTATTAACATATTGAGTAAGTTCAAGGGGCAGAAGGCTTTGTGAATGTGCCTTAAAGCAATTCAATGCGCTGCACAATAAAAAAAAAGATATTTGAATTAAGCATGTCAAAGGCTAATGATTATAAGAAAGCTTTTCCAGGTTTTTACCATCTGTCAGCTTTATGAAAAGCAGGTTAGGAAATTGGCTCTTTTGGTCATTCCCTATATGTAACGAGCAATTGACAATGATTCTTATAGATGACCTTTCAACATTGCTCTCATATGGGCTTAATTCAGTGACACCCCATGTTGGTAAAGCCAAATGTGGAGAAATTAACTGGTAATTATGGGAGGGGAAAAAATACAAAAATATATTGGGGAAGCGTTGTAATGAGAGGGGCGACGTCCGGTCTGCGAGAGGAGAGGCAGGTGCAGTAAACCTTTAATGTTCGACCGGATAAGAAACTTGCTGGATGCAAGAAGGAGCTGGTACTGTTTACAAGGACCCAGTAACTCATAAAGTTCAAGCCTTTTAGGAAAAGGAGGAGTGAGAGGCAATACAAAGCAAACCAAAAGGGACAAAGCACAGGCTATAACAGAGCAGGAAAGAATGTGCCAATGCCCTACCAAGTCTATTCCGAAGATGCAGATCTGGCCCCGGCATCCCAATATATGATATTTTGTAGTACAAAATCGGATCTGGTTAACGTGTTGCATGTATACTTTATGTTTTATTGATTCCAGCAAATCACTCTTTTGGACTCAAATCATGCTGGAACATAGGGCTTAACTGGTCTTTAGTAGTTCTACAAATCCAGTGTGGTGTACCACGGGAAGAAAGAATAGTATAGTGAAATGGTCACGCATAGGAAAGGCCTGGTTTATCAGTTGCCAAAAACATAGTAAATTAATTAAGGAAGACTGCTACAGTATGTCCCAACAAAACCTCTTAATTCCAGAGATATTTTAGTTTTTCAAATTACATAGATTTTGTCGAAACTGCAGTCGTAACAAACCAGCAAAGGCCTCTAGGAAAGGCCTTGTCACGCATTAGAATTGCAATAGTGTGGAAAACATAAAAAACATAATGGCAAAATATAAAACTATGAATAACATTAAAGCTCAGAGCACAGGCAACTTCGTGTGTTTGAGTGCCATTGTAAAGAAGGAAGCCGTCGGCATCTGGATTGTTCCCAGTTAATGTATCTACCTCGGATCAGCTGCTCCCTGATTCATGAAAAAAACAAAACACTGGCTTATTCATCCCCAAATTTAGTATGATGAATACCAATCATTGCAGAGACATTCCCCAATTAAAGCTGTCGGTTTCAATTCAAATTCCTATCTGATGATGCTTTTAGGATTTCATTCTGCTGCCGCATTTGGGAGTGGTCAGAAATTTGGGGTGGAAGAGTGAGGGGGTCATGTAATTTTGATGTCCCTAAAGACAATATTGTAGTAAAATAGAAGCAGGGGTCAGTTGACCCTCCAGTGTAAACAAGATGTATACAGTACATTTCTCTCTCTCTCTCTTTCTCTCTCTCTCTCTCATTATTTTTTTACATTGTGACTGCTGGTAACACATTTCTAAGAAATATAACAGCGTTTCTGCTACCTCATTTTGACCACACAGCATGAGGATAAGCAGCAGTGCATGCATGTGAGGAAGGATAGGTTGTACAGGTTGTCTGTGTTGTTTTGAGTGAACGTCTAGCCAGGTTCATTTCCTCTAGTGTCTGAGCCTGTGCTTTTAGGTGCACTGCAGTACGGGTTACTAAGAACATTACATTCAACTCTTGTTTTCACCAGTTTAGATTTGTGGGGCGAATGGATGGGGAGGGCAAGGGGGAGGGGGGAGAGGGTAAAGCGACACCAAGGAGAAGCCTGGGTTAAATCATGAGTAATGCATTACATAGGTCGGATTCTTTGCAGATGAGATCACATCCTTTCCCTAAACTGCGAGGAACTCCTTTTCATCAGCCACTAAAACTACATAAATATATCCGCATAATGGAGCATCCATAGCTGGGGCCAGTGGTTCACTGTCATTGCAAAAGGTTTATCTGGCAACCCCCCCCCCCCCCCCCCCTTCAACCTCTCCTCATCCACAATACCACGAGACGATGTCAAAGCGTTTCCAAGATACTGTTCTTTCTAGTTTGTTTATATTTTTTCTCCTTTCAGAAAGTCTCCCGAATTAGTGACACAGACACAGAGAGAGAGAGAGAGAGAGAGAGAGAGAAAGAGAGAGAGAGAGAGAGAGAGAGAGAGAGAGAGAGAGAGAGAGAGAGAGAGAGAGAGACAGACAGACAAAACAGTGACTTATTTTCACTCATATTCTTTGCTGAAAGGAGCTGGAATTCTCCTGCTATGTAAATATGAAATTATGAAAAATCAGACATGAGGATGTCTCCCCTTGGCCTGAGGAGAACAACAGTTCTGAGGCAGAGTGTAGGGGGGGGGGGGGGGTGTGCAAGTCTTAAATCTGGAGGCAAGTCTCAAATCTGGAGGCCTCAACATTCCAACTTGGCAATCTTGTCGCTGAACACAATGTTATTGAGGAGCCACAAAGGGGTATCTCATCCTTTTCTTTTGCGAGGACGACTTCAATGGGATCTTTCTGTCCTGAGCGACAGCATCCGAGGAGCGCTGTGGGATAATACTCTGCCCTTCCAGTGGGGAGTGTGCTGCACAAGAAAACATAGAAGGGACCGTTAAAAAAACAGAAAATAACTTACGCATGACCCTTGGCACCTGAGGAGTTTCTAAAAAAACAAATACAGTAATTCCTTTATCTTTGCAATTCCATCTCAACCCCATGCCATTCAATGCAACCATATTCCTTTATTAATTCAACACACTTTCAGCACGCCGTTTTACAAGAACAACATTACACAAACTAACTACCAAAATAACTAACTAAATGTAGCTATTTTTGTTTATGATCTCACTTTAGGGTGAAGTGGTTTGTGTACTTCCTATGGATCTTATTAAAGAAAGTGCTGTAAGCATTTCTCACACAAGTTTTTATAATACTTTTATTTTGGGGTTTCCAGGAATTTACAAACTTTTTGTTTTAACTTCTGGAAGTGTGTGTGCTTTTAAATAGAACATCTGCACATCTCTGGATAGCATCAGTTTTATGAGACACTGTTTTATTCACACACAAGCATTCTCTTTTTTTGTCAACTGCAATCAATAGTTTTTACAACATTGCCAGACAACAAACGCAGGTAAACTTTGCCAAGGGGGATCAACTGCGATCCCTTGTGCCTGAAGCAGCACTATAACATTTTTGAATTACACCAAAACACAGCTATTCCTGTGAATGGGTGCTTCATAAGCAAGACTCGTTTAGCGGTAGCTTGGGCTTGTTTTAATAGCATGTTGTGCTTCTATATACAATCAGATCTGGAAACACACAGTTGTAATGGTAAGTTTGTTTGTAATGTGTGTGTCTGTGAGGGTGGAATTAGATTTTTACCGAAAAAGTCTTTTTGAGGCCAAAATGTAGTCAGTTTAGTTGTAGATTTAGAAGATATTTAGACAAGAGGCATACTTCATATGCACAAAGGAGAATCAGTTAAAATGTTTAAAAAAAAAAAACATATGTGACCACAGCTACTTACTGGTTATTAGTCTCACAATATTCTCCATGTTCCCTTCTTGTTTTGTTTTAATCATTATGCAAGCCTCCCAGACCCTCCAGACTAGTTTGTACTGGGGGGTCAGCAAACCTATTTTGCAAAAGCCCTTAAGACACCCTGATGGATGCTAATGCTTCAGCCTTTCATATCATTTTACAGCTGAACTCTTTGATCTGTCGGCAGCCTTTATGTCAGGGCTGGGTGTTCTAAGAAAACAAGTGCACATGCACATGCACAAAACCAAAATGCCTTCCCATTACCACCTGTGGAATCTCAGAGCTGCTGGGAAGGGAGAAAGAAAGCAAATGGAGAGAGAGTGTGTGTGTGAGAGAGAGAGAGAGAGAGAGAGAGAGAGAGAGAGAGAGAGAGAGAGAGAGACTTCTAGCAACAAGCAAGTACGGATGTGCCTGTGCTGTTAGAATAAGGAAGGAAGAATCGAAAAGAAAATCCGGTAGAGGAACTTCTGCAGCAGCGCACACAATCTGATTCAGAACAGTGGAGGACAGCTGGAGGGAGCCGATTGGCTGAGTCTGTGAACACATGCTTCCTGTGACCAGCTGCTGTGCTAAAGCATGAATGACAAGGGTAATTGATTGCTAGCTGGCAGTTCAATAGGAAGAGAAAATGAACAGGAAAGATGAGGTACTGTACAGCTGACTAACTGTATCAGTATAAAACATTTCCAGTGTATGACTGGTAGCTGTTTATTGCAACTTAATTTTGACAGCCATTCAACATTTATTTTGTTATCTCTGGTGTGGAGAAATACTCCAGGGACTGAAATACAGCTTCCAGTTTTAATTGCATTTTGTTTAGTGGTAAAAACTAAAGAACAACCTTGCAGGTAAGCAAAACCATTTTACAGATACTCTAACACCACGCACAGGGCTGGATTCCAAGTACAAACACTAGAGATGGGTGTTGGTTACTTTTACCAGTTACAGACCCAGGTGTCATACTAATAAACACCAGAAAACCACTCAAGATCTTTAAACATCCCATTCTCCTATTTTAATCCAAATTATTAGCCTGGATTACTTAACCTTTTTAAAGCCAAGATCTATTGTAAACTAAATAGCGTTCTATTTGAAATAAAGAACGAATTGTTGCACATCGATGAAAAGGGGCCACTTCCAATGTGCACACCTGCAGGTGATGATGTCATAGTTATCTGTAGGAGCAGCTCTTGTATTTACACTGGCACTACAGTCAATGTGCCAATTTGAACACTGCACACGTGCCCGCCATATTCCAACTTCCTGTGGTTCCTTCATAAACGAGCTTCTTCTGATAACATTTTCTATGATTGAACTAGGAAAGAGGATAACGTACATCTAGAAAGCAGGGATCACAACAAGGGCAACTGCAACAAAACAGAAAATATATTACAAGAGGAAAGCGTTCAGTGGTTAAAATAATAATTATTTTTCTTCATCCCTAAGGATGCAGCTGCATCACCCAGTTCTTACTTTAAAAACAGTATATAAAGTATGATAAAGAATAAAAACTAGTCTGAAGTGTACTTTTGTATATCCAAAACAAGTATTTGGTGAATCCATTATAATAAATACAAAAGATAATTATTTATTTTATGAAAATGTCACTTTTTTATTTAATGAAAGTTCCAATTTATCGGTTGAACTCTGAAATAATATACTGTACAACATTTAACTGAATAATGATTTTTTTAACCCGCTGAACGTTTTAAAGGCAGTAATAGCTTTTAATTAGACTGATTTCGAATGGCCAGCATAATGCCAGCATAATTTTCTGGTGTCAATTTCTATACAACTAAAGACTAAAGTATACAGTATACAATATGTATCATATCAAAAAACAGGAAGTTACGTCAAATCAGGATGTTTTTTTGAACCCGCCCAACAGTGTTTGTGTAGCAACAGGAAGAAAACATTTTTTAACGTTTTCTTCAACATTATTATTTACAACAATTCTAAAAACATCTTTGTGACAGAAAGAATGATTCTTGGTGGTAAATCTCCCTCCCGACCTGTGAGCGTGCTAAGTAACGAGTACAGAATACCCTGGACTATTTGGCCTGACAATTTATTCCCAAGGTTAAAAGGAAGTCGGTCATCTAGAAAGGGGGCGGAGATTCGGTACACAAATCCTACGACGACCCGGAAGGGAACCGATGTAGTGGCCGCAGATTAGAGGAGCGGCTACAATCGTTTACCAAGGGGTCATGTATGACGGTACAAAAAGGGGATGAAGCGACGTAATCTGTTCCTTCGTTTATGGTTACGGAAACGACCCAGAAGGACCATTGTTGTGATATCGTACGTGAGTGTTTTGTTAATTGTTGATTATTGTTATTAGTAGACAGCTAACACGTTCCGGAACTGTCCCCAGAGGCCAGCACAAACCCAGACATCACTACACCTGGGTCATGATAATTTTTGAATTTGCACCACGAGCACTGCAGCACTCACCCAGGACTGGTGACCATGTTTGTGTATTGTGCGTATACTATTGACTGTGTTTATTATTTGGGACTGCAACCCGTTTATTTATTCCAGTGTATTACACATTGCTGTGTATTGCCTAGAATTACTGTTTGGTCACCAGACCCGGATTATAATTAAAACCCTGTTCATTGTGGATTACAATTGTCTGATTACGCACCGCATCACTCCTGCACCTGTACACCGCAGCCACTTTGCCACACAGAAATAGCTTTTAATTAAACTGATTTCGAACAGCCAGCATAATGCTATCTTTCATTTTCTGGTGTCAATTTCTATACAACTAAGATCATGATAATTATTAAGACTAAAGTATATACAATATGTATTGTATCAAAAAACAGGAAGTTACGTCAAATCAGGATGTTTTGAAAACTTGTCTTGAACCTGCCGAACAGTGTTTGTGTAGCAACAGGAAGAAAACATTTTTAACCTTTTCTTCAACATTATTATTTACAACAATTTTAAAAACATCTTAAAGAACCACAAAGACCTAAACAGAGGAAAGGGGGAACAAATACAGACAAGAACCAGACTGTAAGTGCATTTTTTCCCTCAATGGCTGAGACTATCACTTCTCATACAGAACTGCCTTAAGAGATTGCAGAAAGACAGAAGGATGTCAGTTTAATCTAATACATGTCTGCTGTTAACATTTTTCTTTTAGCAGGCAGCGGTAATTTCTTTTTTTTTTATGGCCCATGAATTAAATATCAAATTACAATACAGCCCATGGTAAAATTAAGTTTGACACCCTTATCAGCAAACAGGACATTATATATTTCTTTTTTATTCAATCAAACTCTGCCATTGCCATATCATATTCGTTTCTTCATTATCCTATGGCCCAAAAGTATCATAAAACAGCATTACAGTGAGGTCCTCGTGATGAGGACAGTGCAGTTGGTGGCCATTCCTTGCAGCTGATCAGATGTGTGGTTAATTGAGTTATGGGTGGGGTTGTCTTTTCTGCAATGGCTCTCTTGTGGTGGAGATATATTGTATGCAAACAGTTCTTGCTCTTGGTAAATTAAAAAATAAGTAACACATTCAGGCATTTCTGAGAACCACTCAGAATGCCCCCCAAAATATAGTTCTAGTAAATAATAATGAAATGCATCCCTCTTCACAGCAGATTTACAAAAAAACGATCTTTCCAAAGTGCTTTTTGTTCTAAACACAGCTGTAGACGTATCGATGAATTTGTAAATTGGAAGGAATTCTGAACTGGTAATACTGTAACAAAGATTCAGCACAATTAAACATATAAACAGGTTTGTGGAAGAAAAAAAACAACAACTCATAAATCTCCACTTTTAAATGTTTTTCATTTCCCTGAGATTTTTATTTCACAGACAGGTCCACTCCATTTCAAAACACAGATAATTGCAGTGTGCCTAAAGAGTATTTATAACAGAACTCAGAACATCCAGTGGTAACATTTTGTAATTCCAGTTTCTGTTTTGTCCTGAAAGCAAAGGTCAAATGTGAATTTCAAGTAAAATAATATGGAAAAACAAGGCTTATACAATAAAGAGTGTTATGTCCTGTGATGCACTGTTGGCACAAATCACTTACTGGTGAAAAGAGGTAACGACGGATCAGACCATAAGACATCAGCTTAGGGACCTCACCCAGTCTCCTCCAGTAAAATTTAGGACTCACCCAGAACTACACTTTTACTTGGCACTAGACACACTTTCTTGGAACCTGATTTGTGTTTTACTAAGGTCCGTTCTCTAAAATTAGTATTCCAAGTTTAATACCAGTCATTAGTTTGGGAAATATAATTGTGTATAATTAAGTCAGGAGCAATTATCTTTTTCTGTACATTAGTTAGACAGGTTGGAAATAATTCTTCATTATATGATCGTAGGAATTTGCCAAACAACCGTATTACACTGATACATATGCTTTTGTAAACGATACCACTTTGTTGGGTGTGTGTTAGGTCCAGGTCACACCCATCTAGCATAATAGTACATGTTCATTTTCTTCTCTCCTGCTCACCTACAATGCCCTTCATCACACAGGTCCGGAGTACCTCCTCAACCTGCTGACACACTATGTCCCTCTGGCCTGCTTGTTATCCCCAAGCATAAGTGTACCACACTTTGAGAACACTCATTTAGCTTCATGGCTCCAACTCTTTGGAACTCTCTCCCAGCTTTGGTGCGCGATGCTCCCACCGTCGCTCGCTTTAAATCGAATCTCAAGACCTACCTGTTCTCTCTTGCTTTCCATGCTCTTTAAGCCTGATATCTGCTATTAGCTGCTGTGTTGCTGCTACTATTTCATGTATTATGTTACTATCATGTATTATGCACGTTCCACTGTATTCAATGTATTATGCTTTTTTTTTTTTTACTGTTTATGTTGTACTATGCATTTCTCTGTATTTAAAGTATTATGGATTTTCTTGTTGTTACTGCATCTTGTAAAGCGTTTTGTGATGGTGGTCCACTATGAAAGGCGCTATATAAAAGAAAGACTGATTGATTGATTGATGTTCAGGGGGGTAGGCAACGGAACAGGCTAATCCATCTGTCATATGTCTTTCCCATATGGAAGTCTGGATTCAAATCCAGACCAGGTAAAACAAGTAGTGCTGGGTCCAGCCTAGACCCCAATGGGCTTGAGTGTACATCCAAAACATTTGAGTGGGCCTGGCTGAGAGAAGCCCAGGTTTGAATGGCAGGGATATTCGGGTCAGGACCAAGGTGCACTTGCCTGACTGTAGTTAGTGCCAGTGTCCTGTCATGAGCACAAAATTTACAAGTACAAATTTAGAGAAGGAGGTAATGTGGATATGGGGCAGGCAGCTACAATCACTTCCCTTTTTGAAGTTGTTGTTTGTTACCACATCCACTGCAAATGATGTAAAATGCAGCTACCTCAACAAGTTATAACTGATAAACAAAAATACAGCATCTGTGACACATCATTGATGTATACATCTGTTCTTAAAATGCTATTCAGTAAATCAATATGACATTAGTTCACTGATAACAATGAAAGAGATGAATAACACAATTTGGACTAACCCTAATTACAAACACTAGCAAGACCAGCCATATTTTACTGTAATATATTCATTTATACACTTCCTTCCTTGAAGGAAGGGCAGCTATATTTGCGATCATTTTTTTTTTTTACCACTAACTGACAACTAAAGTTCCCTCAGTTGCTTCAGTTGCCAGTAGACCATGCAAATGAACTTGTCATTAAACTTCCTGAATGAAGTTTAAAATTGGGCTTTTTTTGTGTGTCTGGAGGATGCTCAATCAGCTTAACAGAGACAAAGACGTACAACAGTATTGAAACGTGGTTAAACTGTACACGCTTTCGGATGTAGCAGTCAGGAAGCAAGCAACACTCTAAAAGCATTTTTGCCGGTTTTGGTACTCCATGGAAGCTGCAGAAAGTAGAGTTACTGACTCAATGGGGGCAAGCTAACCTTAGAGACATAACCACATGCATACTTAAACATAGTACATACATACAGTACTTATACAACAAGTGTTGAGCGATCTAGCATTGAATAATCCATATAACACAGGCGAGTCCATAGGTTGAGTGCATTCAACCACCCAGAAGTGGAGTAAGATATGTCTTACTGCACACCCTGGAGTGGGTTATTGTGCTTATAAAATGTAGGTTTATTTTATAAAAAGAAAACAAAAAAACAGTAAGATCTTAACCTTTCTATTCTGTTTCATTGAATGCATCCTTCTGCCAGAGCACAATAGTTCCTCGACTTTGTCTGTGCAAGCTGCAAATTTGCTGGAAAAATTTTGAGATAGTCAAGGTTATTATTGTTTTTTTTACAGTGCAGCTTGAATGTATTATTGTCCTGTAGTAGGGGAACACTACAGTGAGATCTGACATGGCTAAGAAATCTTCATTCTAATTCTCATTATGAAAAAGATGCAAGTTTTTAAAACTTTTTATATATATATATATATATATATATATATATATATATAATGCAAATCTATGGTTAGATGATCTAATCTGTGAACGTTTTTTTTGCGAGGTAACAGGCAATGTTTTGAAGTTCACTTGAAAATGGAAATTCCTTCGCAGACATGACTCACCCTTTTTAATTATTAAACACTGTCACTTGCAGCTACCTAATAACTGATAGCTGAGGCTGCAGCATGAATCACAGGCTATTCCCGCTATAATTACTTGAAAGTGACTAGTGTCCTCCTACACAGTTTTGAAGTGCTGCAGCAAGAATGGTTAGCAGAGCAGAAAGGATTGTAAATCAAGACAGACATTAGATTCTCTTTGCAGAAACCAAAATGTCACTGTAGCCAATCCATTTTAATGCAGAAAAAATAAAATATCATTCATACCATACACTATAGTGACTAATACAGAATTCCAAGTACTGTATGTTTCAATTGGGAAATGGTCACTTTAATAACTTGCACTCTCAGCATAATTTAACTCAAACAAACAGTGGAGTAGTTTTTGCAAAACCTCACTATTGCAATAACTGTGTTTTCAGCCCAGGGGAGACAGGCACACATGTGCGCCCCCCTGTGCTGCCTGCCTGCCTGCCTGCAGCTAAAGGTAATCCTTCTGGTTGCCCTCCAGTCGGGGAACACCCTTCTGTACTGCTGTAGTGTAAAACCAGGTGGCAGATATTTCCCATCAGCATGCTGAAGTGGCCCAGCCAAGAAACACAGGGAGCACCGGCTGCTGTTGCCACTGTTGCCCCATCAGCTGAAGTCACCAGAGGCCTGGCTGGGGGTTAGGATCACTACTCCACAGTCCAAACTGACTTTGGCCTTCATATACTTGGGTTAGAATGTGAAACTCCTTAAACCAGCTCCTCCCGCCCCTCCCTCCACCCGCACCTCCTTAAAGCACAGTGGAGGCTGTCACACTTTAGTTAGCGCTGCTCCACCCTGCCTGTTCTCACTATCTATCAATTCAACCCTGTCCTGGGCTGCTGCTTGTGTCAGAGATTTTCTGAACAACATTTTTGTATTGCATTCACCTGATGTTATCACGGAAGCTTGTCATTTATATTGGAAGCTGTCTCCCACAATCACAATCAATTTAAAACATTTTAATTGATTTATGTCAAGTCTTTCCCTTGCCTCCAGGGTGCAACTGATCGTGCATGTTTCATAACATTGTTTTCTGGGTCAATATTCTAAGCTCTTCCTCTTTGACTGCACTGACCTGTCACACACACACACACACACACCACAGTGCTTGGAGACTCAACAAGTCGAGACGCTATAGTTCTGGATTCTATTTAAAGACTAATGATGACATCACAACAAGATCATTTTGTGACTGTTTCGATTTACTTTATTCTTCAGTGATCTAGCCTTCTGTGCAGTCCACTGTGTTTACTTCCCCAAATGGTAGTTTTAGCTTTAGGGCCACCAGTTTTCTCCCAGTTTGAAACATGCTTGCCTGCTTTGAGCCAAAAAAGCCATGCTTCTGCTATGTCTGGGTAGAAAGCACTGCAGTGGTGGGCATCAAAAGCACTTTGTAAAAGAACCGAAATCCACCCTGGAATCCATTTTTCCTTTTCATCCATTTGTTCAGTAATTATCTTCGTTCGGGCTTTCAATGTCTGGAGTGCATTGCTGGTTAAAACGATTAAGCAATGCTGAAAGCATGCAAGTTGGATGTCGATCAATCATGACGCAAAACCTGTGCAACTTGGTGCACAATTAAATTGTTTATGGTGTTTCAATGAATAACACGATTCTGTTCAAAACAAATACAGTACATTCCTCTAAAAGGTGAGGTATTTAGTACAGATTTGATTTCAGAATGGGTACCCTCAGCTCTATATTTTCAGAGTATGATTGTTATTCCTTAGACTAAAAATATTTTACAGAAACACCTACATAGCTGATTTTTTTCAACAATATGTTTTAAAACCAGATGGGGCATTACACCCACAAATATTAGTTCAAAGATTCCTGGGTCAGATATCAGCAAAATCCAAAACCAGAAAAAAGCACAACAGCTTACCTCATGAAATAAACTGTTCTGTTCCAGTACTCTTTTACATACATTTGGGCCAAAGACTGCTTTATTTTTTTGTTTTGATTATTATTATTATTTTTTTATATTATTTAAAATCTGCCTAGATTTTTAGCTGGCTTCCCTAAAAATGTATAAGGAATTAAAAAAAGCAGTCTTTAAAAAATTCAGGAGAAAATGTTTTGTGACCATTCTGAATCTTATTTATTTCAAGCAAAAACACAATAAACTGGAGGTGTAAGACTCCATAATCCCCAGACACACATAAACCACCATTCACAAGGAAAAGCCATGTCCAGTAAGATGGTATTTTTAGTGCCAGATTTATGTGGTTTACACATTAGTTGAGATATTCCCAAAAAACAAACAATAAAAAAACGCACCTTAAGGAAATCCCAAAGTACAATGCTATGCAACACTGGGGGCATGTGCTACTGTCTGCTGTGGTGAAAAGGAAACTGAAAATGTATCTGGATTAAGTTACTGTTCAGAGCAGTTCTTTGCTAGTTAAAATTACTGTATTCCTTTCAGAAAGTTTGCCTTTGCCCTGGCAATTTGTGCTAAATAGGACCTAATAAGGAACCATGTTTGAAACGTGTTATGTAATAATTTATGGTCTCGAATCAGATTTATTCAGCTCCACAGTTGCTGACCTTTAAATGTTTAAATGACACTGAACTCTGAATCTTTCTCCAAGATAAAACCACATATGTGTATGCATCGTCTAATTATAAACTCAAATTTACCACGAAATGTTGAAGTGAATGACTTGACGAAGTTGTGACATATTCTGTTTACTCTGCAAGCATTATTTGACCCCAAAAGGGAGCAGGGATGCTGATGCTGGAGCCCAGATGAGATACAACAATTGTGGATTCTACTGGATTGAGGCTCTGCTCCTGAGCCCAAGCTGTCCTGATTGAGACCTGTTCATTTTTTTTCGGAATGCAGCAGGCAGTGGAAATGCAATCTTGGAAGGGTTTATAAATTTAAAGCGATATTGCCTACCCACTACCTTCTATTTCTGAACACTGGCTGTCGAGTTTTGCAGAGGACCAGACTCTTAACTTTTCCAAGACGGAACACCTTCGCCTATGTTATTTTGCCCTATGCTGCAGCATTGAAGAAAAGAAAAAACAAAGTTATTGCCTTGGCTCTAGCCGCATATCAATTGTGTCTGTATTACAATCAATGAGGATCAACATGGTGACCCTAAATTACACTTAGTAAAAGACATAGCATAGTGTATTCAAACACCTCAGTACAGAGTGGAGTTTTCAAATTTCAGTGGTGCATTTCTACATTTTATAAAAAAAAAAAAAACTCCATAAAATACAGAATGCACTTTATTATTGTCTGAGTTGATAACGTTGTGTACGTTACAGAATGAGCCAAGCAACTAGAAAATGCAATTCAGAGTTTTCCCAATTGACATATTTCTTTGTCAAGCACTCCGTCCTGAAAAACAAGAGCTCGTTTTCAGTTCAGCCTTCACCCAAGGCTGTGGCTCTGAGGAATGTACGTTAACCTGGGTGGGCCAGCTATCAACAGAAAGGGGGTAGTTTAATGGTCATTACGATGGATATCACTAAGCCTACCATGTTACCTCTTATCCTTTACGGCATTTCTTTATACCCTTGCGGTAACCCCAAGCTACACGGAGGGCACACAATACTCTTGGCATTCCTGTTAAAGTTATTATTGGGCAGCTGCTCTCTCTAAGGCTGCAGTTGCTCTTCAAGCAGGACGCTCACAACAACGTTTCCTCTTTCATCCTCTCATAATCTGGCACGCTGGAGCGGCAGAGAAACAGATGTTTCCTTTATTCAGCTACTGATCACAGACAAATTGAGGATAATCTACAAAACTCTCACTGATGACGTTTTCTTGAAACACAAGGCTCATTTAATGGTGGATTCTGGCTGTCCTCACCCCCTACGTTAAACAAGGGCTCCAAAACAGGAAGTTGCAGGACATGTGTTTAATATCTATTATTCTAACTCACCCTCTGCAAGGATCCCAAAGTCATTCAGAAAAACATTTACCAAAAAACTAAACAAAAAGGTAACAATGGGATCTACATGAAATTAAACTGTGATCAGGGAAAGAGGTGACACAAACCTGATCTGAAGTACAGGTCCTAGTAAAATGACCAGGCACGGTATTTTCATTTCTGTATGTGTATGCAGTATGTTATGAATTAGGGCTTTTGTTTTTCAGTGTTTTACCCCAACTTTTCTACTCTCTTTTAAAAATTCAGTTGATACCTGTTAAGCCATTCGTCAATCACAACTAAGAAACGCGTTAATAGTAACATTTATTTAATGTCCTTTATTTTGTGAAACTACTAAATGGGCATTTAAATTGTAAGTCTTACTTTTTCATTTCAAAGGAGAAGCAACTCATCTTTATTAATGTAAATACGTTTATGCATAACGGTTGTAATAAAGTGTGTACAGCGTAAAATATGTTATTTTTCATTATAGCTTTAATAAAGATAAGTTGCTTATTAACATGTTGCAATCTCGTCCATCTTAACAGGTACCAATCTAATTCTTAAAAGGACAGTATAAAAGTCGGGTTAAAACACAGAAAATCAGACGCACTAGTTATGAACCGCTTAATTAATAAACAGTTATACAGATGTACAGTGAATTAGTCCTTGGTTCCAATGGTTAACAAAAAAAATAAAAATAACATTTGCAATTTGTAATATTTTCTTTCTCCTCAACCACGATGGTTATTGTATGTACTTACTGAGTAACACAACAGCATGGTCTATATATTATAAACTGCTTCACTTTGTTTACTTCAGAACTCCCCGAACTTACATTCCATACATTCCATAAATTAAACACGATTTAATGAACATGATTGTTTTCTAGAAGGAAAAAACACCAATTTCAAGCCACTATGTTTATATTTGAGTTGTTTATTTCAGGTTGGTAACTTTTATGATGATTTTGAGTATAAAACTTTGAGAGCCTAGTCCATTATCATGTTGTAAAACTGTTGAGATGCTATGGCTACAGTGACAACAGCTAGCCATTCGTCCATACAGTAGGGTAAACAATATCTACATGGCAACATGTTCTGGCCATTTATCCAAAAGAAGAGAGAAGCGAATGAGCCACTGTACCATAAAGCACTAAGAATATTCAATATTTTTTTTAAAAATAAGTGTGTGACCACACATCATAACTGATGACTTAGTTCCAAGCAGCACCACAAACCAACCACTGCATGAAAGTTAAAATTCACTTGAATTATGTCTATAGGAAGCTCGTGGTCCAGTGGTTAAAGAAAAGGGCTTGATACCAGGAGGTCCCTGGTTCTAATCCCCGCTCAGCCACTGACTAACTGTGTGTGCTCTGTCCTTTGTATTAAGACGCAAAACCAAGGTCCTACTGTAAGTGACTCTGCAACAGTTGCTGATGCATAGTTCACCCCCTAGTCTCTGTAAGTTGTTTTGGATAAAAGCATCTACTAAATGACTCATTAATAATAATAATAATAATAATAATAATAATAATAATAATAATTTATATCCTAATGGCAATTTCATTATACCTTTCTGCAAATGACTGCCATTCTTCAAATCAAGGGAACAAGTTTCAATTTGGAAAAAGTAATTTCTATTATCAGGGCAACATACTTTATGTTTAGAAATGTTTAGAAATAGTAAACTAATATTATATTATTTAGTACTTCCTAATATGGTGCTATACTTGGTCACACAAACAACTGGATTGGATTACCCTGGTCTTCTGATGACTAAATGTCACTTTAGCAGTAGCCATTGTGAATGTGTCTTATTTCACGTACCATAGCTTGCCTAGTACACTTCTGCTTTAGGATAAATTTGTTCATTCACAAACTCCAGACATGACCTTTTTAAACACATGGTTTACAGACCCTTAAAAAAGATGAAGACTGTCTATATTAAGTCTCTATATTTTTCATTAAAAGTTAAGTAAAGCAAACAGAAAAAAATAGTATTGCACCATCTTTAGAGCATTATTTTTGCACTGAAACCTAATTAATGACAGCTGTCAGTTCAAAAGCAAGTGTATGTGTGTTGGGGTGGAGGTGGAGGGGTAAAATAACACAAAGGGAAACTGGTACAAAAAGCTACGTACTCTAGCAACTAAAAATAGCTTGAGTGCTCCTACTTTTCAACCACAGCTTTCTATTTTTGAACTCTTGCCTTCAGAATTCAAACAAAAAAAAGAAAAAAGTTGGCACAGAGGAGAGAGGATGTAGGAAAACGTTTTCATGAATGGGGGCGAGATCGTCTCAAATCTCTTTTTTTCAAAGGCTGCTGGTTTCCTGGCAGCCATGTTACGTGTCAATGTGACGAGAGCCCCCTGTTCCTTCAGTGCAACACATTGAACTTGACCCTCACTCATCTGTGTCCTACAACTGAGAGTCAGGATGGGATTTCTAACTGCATGTTGCTTTAAAACAACCAAACAACAAACTACAGCAAATAAGCACCTACTGGGGTGACTTCCGAGGGGAATTAAAAAACTATTAGAAAAAAATAAACATTTAAAACTTGATTTTCAGACTGCTCCATGTTTCAGCTTCAGTCATGGTTCTGAAAACAACATTTAGAAATCATTCACTAGGGGGAAATTATGTTTATTTTTGCATTGCTTCTTTTTTTTGTTGTGTAATTACACTGCCTATTGACAAGTCTCAGCTCAAGAGTGGCCCAGGACTAACAAAAACAACAACACTGAGGTTCATTGAGAGAGCTCTGACCAGCATCATGTCTATCCTTAGCCAGTGCTACTAAATCATTCGATTAGAAGCCAGAACACATGCTACAGTACTATGACCTTGATTCTGACAGCCTCAAGAAAACCACAGTATCCCAAGTTTCATAACGTTAGGTTATGGATGTAACCCTGGTTCCCTAAAAAAGAAGATGACCACCAACCAATACTTTTGGGACATGCCTGCCACAGGTGAGCATTTTATGTCAGAGCTGCCGATAGGACCCTCCAGGGAGTGATGTCCTCGGTCCCGCCTCCAGAGGGAACACTCCATGCAGCTCACTTCCTCTTTTGCATTGAACCCGTGGAAGCAACCGATGGTTTGGTGGTCGTCTTTTCGTTTAGGGAACCAGGGTTACATCTGTAACCTAACGTTCCTTTTCAATTTAAAGATGACTACCAACCAATACTTTTGGGAAAACTATACCAAAGCCGTTGTGAAGGAGCATGAGCGGAGAAAGTTCAGTTCAAACCACAATCAACCACACTACTGAGTATCAATATAACTTTGACTAAACAGGCAACGATGGGAGGGCGCCAGGCAGGGGATTCCGACTCAACAGCGCCCCAGACAGCCCCCACAGCAGGCCCCGCCCCAGCCTCAACAGACCCAGCAGGGCCCCTGAAGGCTTGCGGCCTCAGACCCAACACCAGCTTCAGTATTGGCACACTTGCACCTCAGGCAATTGGGTGCTTGCCACCGCACACACCGGTTACGTGTTTCAGTTACGCGCAGGTCCTCCTCCCTTTCGAGGGATCACGATTACATCTGTGAACAACCCTCTCCAGATCTCGGCCCTCAAACAAGAAGTAGCTTCATTATTTCTCAAGCAAGACATCCACCTTGTAGAACCTGCCTCCCAAGAGGAGGGGTTCTACTCGAGATATTGTTTGGTGCCGAAGAAGGACGCCGGCTTCCGCCCCATCCTAGACCTGAGACACCTCAACGGGTTCTTGAGGGAGAAGAGGTTCTAAATGATTACACACCTTCAGTCTGTCTGGCTGGGAGACTGGTTTACCACAGTGGACTTAAAGGATGCGTCTTTTTCACGTCCTTATTTGTCCCGCACACAGGAAATATCTCCTATTCACTTTTCAAGGAAGTGTCTTTGAGTTTTCCGTGCTGCCATTCGACCCTATCTCTTGCCCTATAGCGGTCATTTTACAATTTCTGCAAGAACTGCTAGAGGCAGATAAATCCCTCTCTACGCTGAAAGTGTACTTGACAGTCATATCTGCATACCATGTCCCCATAGACTCGGTATCTCCAGGCGCTCATGTCCTGGCGACCCGTTTTCTCAAGGGTGCTTGGTGGTTAGGTCCTCCTATAAAGGACACCCTCTCCGAGTGGAGTGTAGATGTGGTTTTGGAGGCTTTCACTAAGGCCCCATTTGAGTCTGTGCATTCCATAGAGTTGAAGTATCTCTCTATGAAAACAGCCTTTTTGTTAGCCATCACCTCTGCTAAGTGGGTCAGTGAGCTGCAGGCTCTGACGGTACACAGCTCCTGTATGTATATTTGGGACGATGGAAAAAGGGTGTCATTACAAACTAACCCTGCTTTCCTCCCTAAGGTTTCCACTTGAATCAGTCAGTGGAACTAGAGGCTTTCCATCCCCATCCGTTTTCTTCGGAGGAGGGCCGGAGACTGAACTCCCTCTGCCCAGTTCGGGCATTGAGAAGCTATGTTAGCAGAACGAGAGCTCTGTCAGACCAGCTGTTTGTCTGTTATGGCATAAGGACCCTAGGTCAAGCCCTCTCAAAGCAGCGGCTGTCTCACTGGATTGTGGACACAGTTTCAACAGCGTATACTAATGCCGGCCTGCCCCCGCCTGAGTGGGTGTCTTCTCATTCTACCTGAGGAGTGGCTACGTCGTGGGCCCTCTTTAGAGGAGCCTCATTGACTGATATATGTACTGTGGATAGCTGGGCTACTCTGCATGCTTCCATCGTAAGTACTGAATTGGATGGTCAAAAGTAACAGTATGGAAAGCATTAGGAAAAACAGCAATCCCAACCGAACCTCCATCTTCGCTGCCAAAACCACAGAATTGTATAACTATTCTTATAAGCTTCTGTGTTAACAGCCCAAACATTGTGTTCTGCACTGGTTATAACAAGGCAGGTTATAACCAGGTGAATACAAGTTATTTTTAAGTTTCTTTTTTTTGTATATTAAATTGTAATCTTTTAGCTCCTTGGAATCTACTGGATAGCAACAAAAACTACCATTTGAAAATGATTAAAAAACAGCCAATGTTCACATGAAAGCCATCTATAATTACTTAGAGCTGACAAGGAAATGTTTATTGTATGCATACTTCTCCATTTAAAAAGCAACTGGCACCAGGCTCCTTTACAGTACCAGCACTGGGACCCAGAACAACAGGACAGTCAACGAGTGTTGAATTCTGCAAACAAGATACAGTAACAACATTTTGCTTTCAGATGTCTGGTTGCCCTGACAGCAACTTTAATATCTGTTATAACTTTGATTATTATCGTCACAATCGTGTTAATCCGTTAAGTAATATGTTATTTGCCCTAAACTGTTAAAAGACGGCATATGGAGTGTATGAAGAATCCAATTTTATTTCTAGATTACTCCTAAAAGGGGGTTTATATCCAGCTGTTTCTATGGCAAAAAAGTTTTTCACGCCTTGTGATGAGGTTAACCAATGTGCAGAAAAAAACACTGTGGACTAAATTATTTCCGGAAATGATGAAGCATGAGATGTCTTACTATGTATTTAAGAAAAATATTTCATACACATGTTTCTATGTATTAGAAAAAAAAGAATTAATGTTTATTAATATAACAAAACACTACAATCACATTTGCAAACATTGTTCAATTAATGTAAATATTTCTAAATAATGCATTAACAAATGGTGCTACTGCATAAAGAGCCACATTTTCTTCATCAAGATCACAGCAAAGGCAATCGCTAGGGCAACCGTTTTATTAAACGAATGTCAGTTGCAAGCAGTTTTTTCCTCCCACTTTTTCTTCATTGGTCAGCGCTAACGGAGTACTGTAAGCGTCCAGCTCAAACAGTCTGCACTAGAACTAATTGTGCATTCCCATGCCCTCATATAAATACACACTTTACTCTGCATGTGAAGTGCTTGTGCAATCCCTGTGCCTAAATACCAATATACATTTTAAATCACCCGTGCTACATAACCCACACTTTGTGCACCACTACATACATACATACAAACAATAACACACTACATAAAACACAAAATACACACAGGGGCGGCGGTACCCCGCCCCAACCTCCCACGCAGAATTTTGTGCTGTAATTTGCATACATTTCCACCCATTAACATTATTCATTCTATATAAATGTATTTAGTGAATACAGCAGGAGTACAAAGCATGCAGTAAAGGGGCTTACTGTGTGCAAAACATGTCACCACTGTTTAGTGAATGAGGCCCTTCAATTCAGTTTAGTAAGGGAATCAAGATTTTGAGAAAATGCAAATGCCAGTATATATTTTTTTGTATTGTTGATACTGAGTTAATCAAATTCAAATAAATATTGCTCCTTTTCCACTTCGATACTGCATAAATCTACAATACTAAAAGTTAACTGAATTGCTTCTTGGTTTGAATATAAGTGGTCTACAGTACAGAATCAATAGCTGCCTTCACCAAAATGGTGACTATAAAAGGTGATCCATCTACTGTATAAATAAATAATATTTGTTTATTTATTGCACTTATGACAATATTACAACAGAAACAACGTTGGCTAATATAGAGAGATAAATATATTTTACAATAAGATTCTGTGATTCTGTTCACACACACATAATACTACAAATAAATACTGATTTACAATAATATCATCTTATTTTTATATTTGGAGAGAGGGGCACTGATATTAGCTTCTACTTGCCTCATTAGCACCAAACAAATTACACCTATAGAGCCTATTGCTTTGTTCTACAACGGTTTTCTGTGTGTTAATCCCTATTCCAGTACAATTTTGTTCTTTTGTCTGGTCTATGACATATTTCTCTTGGTTCAGACAGGCTACTGTAGGTTGTTTTCACCCAAACCAAATAATACAGTATATAACTTGTGAAGGCGCAGTTAAATTGACTTTCTAGCTGGAAAAAAGAGCTAATTTTTTGTCATTTCTATGTTAATTCAATCCAATAAAAAAAGTATTGATCCACATTCACTCAGTTTGTTGCAAAAACATACTATATTATCTTAACAAACAGTTTGAGAAAAAAAAAACTAGAAAAAACCTTTGGTATATATATATATATATATATATATATATATATATATATATATATATATATAGTTTTGCATTTTGTGGATTTTGTCATATATTTGAACAGGTTTTGATGATAACTGGTTTATGTTGGATGAAACATAAACCAGTTAGACATGTTTTCACAGCATCATACATAACAACAAATGTAAAATACAATTCACTCTGACTTCACAATAATAAACTTACTTGAAGCTTGAAAACAATAAAGAACACTTTGAAACTGACTGTTTTACTCACCACTGCACCTGCCCCAAAAAAAGCTTTCCATAATGAAACCTGGTCCGATTTTCCTTAATAGAGCTGCAGCTCATAACAACACCACTCTTATAAAGTACCACGTTACCGCGTGGGTAGTCATTCAAAGTTTCTAAAGTGCAGAGTCTTTATTAACTGTGCTCATTCATTCATTAAATCTCTTGCTTCTTGTTTCAGTTCTGTACTACAAGATTTCTTGCCGTTTTAGACAGTGCTAAGTAATAACTTCTTCTCTGTGGTTGTTGTGTTTTCCAAGACTATTTCTCAGTGCCCACCCATTTGAGATTTGTGTAGGTTCGTTTACACCAATTTAATCCACATAACAGCCATCCCTGTGGGTGTAATTCGTCATTAAAAAAAAAAAAAAAGTTATAAGTTGGAAGGACACATTGCCAGTAAGATAATGCCTAACTGAAGATTTTTTTTTTTTTTAAATTTTTAAATTAGATGCTGTATAAATTCAAACATAATGGGCCCCATGTATAATGTTTCCTTCTTATCTAGGTATTTTCATTTAATTTCCACCACATACATATTATATATGTTCTCTTTCGCACTGCTACTTGAACAGCATCATACATACATATATATTTTCACCACATACTAAAGTACAGGATTAAATGCAGTAAAATCTGCCCCCTATTTTACTGCATTTAATCCTGTACTTTAGAGTACTGTAATCTGTCACAAGTGTTATTTAATCTGTAGTATTTTATATTTAATTATATCCTGATGTAACTATCACTGACACTGTTATCTGTTCTGTTATTGAATCGTATTTTGTTATACTTGTACTTGCTAGAACCAAAGTCATTGTATTTTTATCTTGCTCTTAATTGTATTATTACTTGTACTGTGATTCTTGAAATGTATTTTTGTTTACGACTGTAAGTCGCCCTGGATAAGGGCGTCTGCTAAGAAATAAATAAATAATTAATATATATATATATATATATATATATATATATATATATATATATATATATATATATATATATATATATATATATGCACACACACCGTTATGATTTAGTGAACCTAATTTACATGTGAAAGTTTATACACTTTTTTTGCACATGGATTTTCGTTACTTACCTATGATGTATTATTCTATTCTAACACATACATTACATAGTATGATTTTCTTAACATCAATCAATCAATCAATCAATCAATCAATCAATCAATCAATCCATATATAAGCTAAAGACTGAAACATCAGCTGACCCTCAATATATATGTAGCCTGTAGCTTGCGTTTACTTGCTGCAATTGAGTTATGTTGAAACGAGCATGTCTTGTCACCAGTTCATTTCACAATCTGCTCCCCCCCCCCCCCACCCCCTCGCAAGAAGCCATACACAAGAATGTCACAGACTGTTTCCATGTCACACAATTTTAAGTGGCAATACATTTCAACACAGCAGGTGTGGCAGAGATACAGCAATATTCATACATGGAGTGTGACATGGTAACCTACTGGTGCTCTTATTTCATCTATAGGAATATATAAAATTACATTTGAAATGCATTTGCCAGACCAGTCTATAAACACTGCTTGATGTTTGTACATAACTAAGGATACCTAGTCAGCCTATTCAGAACTAATCATTTATCTTGGCCTATGAGCTTTATTTATGAAATGTCTGTGTAGACAATGCAGCTACGTTACGCTACCTATTTCTTTTTTTTATTTAGTAATCTGCAATTGATTTTACCCTGTTTTTCTCCCAATTTGAAATGTCCAATTGTATTTTTTTTAGGCTCAGCTCAGCACTACCACCCCTGCGCTGACTTGGAAGCAGCGAAGACGAACACACGCTGTCCTCCGAAGCGTGTGTGGTCAGCCGGCCGCTTCTTTTCACTCTGCAGGCCCGCCATGCAGCCAACCCAGAGCTACAGCGCTGGACAACAACGCAGCTCTGGGCAGCTTACAGGCAAGCCCGCAGGCGCCCGGCCAGTCTACAGGGGTCGCTGGTGCGCAGTGAGCCGAGGACACCCTGGCCGACCTAAGCCCTCCCCCACCGCCAGGCGGCGCTCGGCAAATTGTGCGCCGCCCCCTGGGAGCTCCCATCCACGATCGGCAGTGGAATAGCCTGGACTCGAACTGGTGACCACCAGGCTATAGGATGCATCCTGCACTCCACGCGGAGCTCGCTATCTATTTCTAAAAATAAAATGTATAGATCAAATATTCTTGGAAAGTTTTTTTTTTTTTTTTTAGTATACTAACAACCTTGACATTATTTTACAAATGTGGCATGTGCTCATTGCCCTTGTGTATAAACCCTGAACATATTATTTTAATTTGCAGCTTGCTACTTTCAACTGCACTATTGGATGTAAATTATAGTTCCATTCTGCTAGTAATGAGCATGTGGGACAGATTTATTGAGCTTTTGTTACAATGCTCAATAAAGTATTGTAATGTATATAGACAATGTTGAGTGGTACGGAAGTTACTTAATTAGTTTATAATAAGGTAGCTCTGAAAGAAAGAAATAAAGTTATATAGATATGACATCACTGTTTATTTTCACCTTGGGGATTGTACAATTTGTTAGAACACTTTGTATTACCCTTAAATTTAGCCTGAGAGCATGAGGCACTTCTTTAAACAAAACAGCCTTGGAGGAGAACACTTGCATTTGGATTACACCAACTATATAAAAATTAATAATACATAAAATGACTTCAATGTTATTTGCTAATAAAGACAGAAAAGGCAACACTGAATATATAGTTATTTAGTCAAACTTACAACATACTGTATTTGTTTCCCATGTATTCATCCTAAAGATAACATGTAATGATTAGCGCTTTAGGATCTAGAATTCCGACAGTTGGATAAGTACATAGAATGTTGCTGAAATCCTATGCAGTGACCAAACTTTGAACATTGTGTGTGAGCATCCTTGCATTATCTAACATTTAACTCTTCAGTAATTTACGAATTACAGGTATTTGGAAGGAAAAAACAACAACATGTTTATCAAATCAGCAATATTTTTTCTTGTGGCTATGCCGTTGGCTGGATTCAAATTTAAAATCAACTATAATATTTTTAAACAAACTGCTACCATCCTAATTTTACCTCATGTCCTAGTATGTTTTTTGTAACATGCCCATCCTTTAAACTTAATATACTTAAAGAACCAGCCAACATGCCCTAAAGCTATATACAAAAGAGGTCATAATGCAGCCTTTACATCCGACAGTAATGCCACAAATCCATCTATTAAGGAGTGCCCAATTTAAAATGTAAGGCAAGGCTCAATACACCTGGGAGCTGTAGTGTGAGAGGTTTAAGAGTACTTCTGTACAACAAAAGGCTGAAGAAGTCTGTGTTAAACTCAATGAGATGTAAAATTGACAATGCATATTTCTTTTTAAACAAAGTGAGAGCCACAACAAATATGAAGGAATTGTATGACAAAAGTAAGCCATCAATACAGAATATCGGAAATGTATAAACAGATCTGTTTTTTCTTTTAAGACATTTAAGCACTTATCTCCATGCAATTCTCAGGGCTATTTTGTAAGCATAGTTGACAATAGACACTGGCTTTAAAGTTTAAATACAAAGTACTTCTATATTGTTTGCCTGTTGATTGTAACTTGACCTTGGCTGACGGAGCTGCTGACCTTTTGAGTGTACATTTTAAAAGCATCAATTTTCGAGCAATTTTGTAAACATACAGCAAGACATTTGAGAAATAGATTAGAAGAAAATGAGAAAATATACAAAGAAATAAGAAAGACACAGAAACAGTTTTACTTTTTTCTAGAATAACTTTAACAACTTCAAACAAAGACAGATTGTGTGCTCATGCTACTGTCCTTAAACATGCATGCATTCAACAACTGAAAGACATGCAAAGAAAATGAAATGTTTACCAGCGTGCAGAGTGGTGATGCTTTAAGATCAAAACAATGCTCTAGTCATTATTCACTCAATAGAACAAAGCCTCTCATAGGTAATTTCTCAAAACGCTACGTTTATTCCTTTATAAAAGCAAGCCCTGTGGTTATATGTATTTTCAGTTAACCCATTGTAGCCCCCTTTTGTTTGAGGAAAGGAATGTGCAGCTATCCAGGTGGAACACTGGGGATACACATTAACAAGATTATTTAAGTTTTAACAGCAGCTTTGATGTTCTCTTTTCAAAGGAATATTAAATGGAATTGCATTCTACCTTAGTGAAAGTGGAATACAGTATAACCAAGCACGGATAATACAACTCTCATTCAGTACCACAATATGAATGATTTCTACAGGAATGTCTATTTCTATGACAATGCATCTGTTTGCTCTCTGAAACACTGTTACAGGGGGGTGTATTGTCAAGCACGTGTTTGTGTGTGCATTCTGAGGTGGTCAGAAAAGGGGCAACAGGGGCTTTTATAAATGCTTCACTCTGCCAAGAGTGCTTTAAAAAGGTAGAGCGACTCATTGCATTCCTTTCACTGTTATTGCTGTCTCCTGTATCCTTTGTGCTGTGGGAGTAGGTGATGACATGGCACAAGAAGAGAAATCTTGGGCCAGGCTAAAGATGAGTGAACAGAGCCATATGCTTCTGTCCTTGTCAAAGAAGTAGTCACTGCAGGTCAAGTTCTCATGCCTCTCAATGATTAGTCAAGGATAGAGATGAGGGGGGCTCAGCAGCATGGTAAAATAAGGCTCTGAATTTTCTAATTCACAGTCCCTAGTGTTAGCTTTTCCTGTGGTCTCATGTAGAAGGAGGGATCCAAACACACACACACACACACACACACACACATACAGCACAGTACATGCAATCACAAACAGCTGCGCTTGTCTTCAACTATTACACGGAAACAATCTACTGTTAAAAAGAATTATACTCTATTGAACTCAAATAGGTGATTGTGTCATATCGTTAGCGACCAACCCAATTCCAAAATGCAACTTAAGTTATTATACTTATGTGTATATGCCTACAAACTCCAAAACTCCAGCTATTAAGTGTTGGGTCAAACTCTTGTATTCAGTATAGGATGAGTTCGATGGTGTCAGCTCAGCCTCTACTCATCCAGCTCCCAAGAGGCCCATCTGTGGATGAGCTTGGAGATTAAAGAACAGAATTTAATGTAGTTAGTGTTCATTGAGAGGTGCAACTTCTCGGATTACAATATTACTAATATTATTAAGGCAGGACTAAAGGAGGACTAATTAAGGCCAAGTTTTGACCAGTAGTTCAATTTAACATTACAGTTAAAATGTAAGGCTGTAATTAATGCATACCCCATAAGTTAGCTTTAAAGTAGGTACTGTATTTATTGAAAGTACTCGTGACTTCAAGGTAATGTTGCATTTTACTCACCCAAAATACAGTTTATGCAGTGTTTAAATTGGAGAGTAAATTACTCAGTGACCCAAAACCTTATCTGGAGTGCTGGTTGTGCTAATAATAATAATAATAATAATAATAATAATAATAATAAGTTCAAAACCTTGCAAAATATATTGGTACATAGGGCTAAAACAAACTTTAAGTGCAGGGCATTTTTAAACAAACACCAAACAGCAACATAACTTAAATTTGTTCACTAAAGCATCTTAAAAACAAAAAGAACCATACAACCATGTTAAGGTGTGGAAATGATGATTTACTCACAGTCACAACAAGTGATTTTTGTCAAATACAAACTGCCCATGGGTGGTAAATGGTGGAAACTGGTAAACTTAAACCTGCAGTGCCCGAGAAAACCTGGCAAGACTCAAGCACATTGCATAAAACATGAGGTCCCACTGGTTTACAGGACAATTAATTGCACCACTAGCAGTTTCAAGTTGTAGTGCTAGGCAAGGTCAAATTCGAGAGAAAAATCAGTAAAAATGGGGGCATGTATTGGTGAAAACCAGTAAAAACCAAAAACGAAAGACCCCAACATGTAGTATTATACATGCAGTCTCAGCAGTGCATAACACAAAATTCTTCCAAACCTCCTTTGATTTGTACTCTACACTTTTGAGCATTGCAAGTGCCTCCTCATTCCTCATGCTGCCTGGTTCCCAACGTCTTACTCGTGGAGGGCCTTTTTCTAGTTCTGTTCCACTCATTGGATATTTGAATGTAACGTTGTACATTTTTAACATTACATTTTATTTTGCCGTATTTCCAGTTTCCCAGTCATGCATGCATTCTAAATTACATTGGATTTCCTGTGCCACTGCATATGTGACGGCCACTCTAGCATTGTGTCATTTATCAAGGGCATTTACTGAGAAAGAGCCAATGTCCCAACTCTGATTCCTATGTTTTAAACATTTATTAATCCATATGCACAAACTACCATGGCTTCACATCAGTTGGAGTTTACCGGATTCAAATATCACAATCCTTTGACAAACAAAAAAAAGAGACTTTTCTATGGCCTCCAGCATACATCTACACAAAAAGACATGGAGAAGGTGGGAGTTAGTACTTTTGTCTGCTGGGACCCAAGTTGCACAATGCAATGGCAAATCATACAAAAAACTTCCCGCCAATCTTCTCAGTCATTCTCATTATTATAGCATAGGCCTTTGTATGTTTTGTCAGAATTAGTTTTATGTGGTATATTATGTGCAACAAGGTGGGGCTATGGGATTAATACTGTGTTGGGGCCCAGGTAGAACACTGAATATGTTTTACATAACAGAAATACAAGTCAGTGCAAGTTATCACAGTAACCATATGCAAAGAACATCTTTTGATGGCAGATTTGACCCCCTAATAACCCCTATATGAATATGCCTAATGGCACACTTATCAGAAACGAAGAAACATAAATACTTAAATGAATGGTAGCACAATGATTATGGATTTTGATATAGAAAGCAGGAGTTGGTATTTGCTTTTAGTCCGTTAAGACGATCTGGAAATTAGTGAGAAACATCTGAGAAAAAGAGGGCTTAAAATGGAGGTCTGATATCACATTCCTATCTCCAGATTGAGTGGTAAGTGATACACTTCTGTTACGGATAATGCTGACCCCCTGTGGGTGAGACGAGGTAATGGCTTTTAACTAACCATGCAAATGGGTCTGACCCTTTTGTGGTTAAGACATTTGCTTGTCCCATTTATCATTTGATCATTTTTAGGCAAGATTTAATCTTTCAGTCACGGTTTCTGGGTCGTGTATCTAGAGTCATGGTTGTGATTGCCATCACATTAGTACTCATGCAGACGAATGACCATGATACTCTGTACAACAATACACAATTAAGGTTAATGTCAGAGCTCTGGAACTAGAGCTGTCATATATTTCCCCAATGGTAATATAATAAAGCTAAGTACTACATACGATTACAATTAATGGTACTTCACAACAACTACGGTTCACTACTGCTCAGTTAATATAAACTTCATGTCTAATTGTAGTAAGATTTTTTGCTTTGTTCCTTACAGTCACACATAATGGTTGATATTGTGTTAGAGGGTTTTTTTTATGATGAAATAAAATATATGTTTATGTATCTGCGGTCTCCATTTTGAAGTGAGCTTGATGTACTGTACCTGTGGTCACAGCAGCTGCCCCACAGCAAACACTGCCGCTTTTACTTGCACCCCAAAACATATCTAGCAGTTACTGGAATTAGTGACACCTTTGTGTACTGTACAGTACTGTCATAGCAACAAACAGCATAATTCTGCTGGCTTTCCTTAACATTTATTAATAGTGTGACCATTCGGCAACAGCTCATTTTGCTTTTTTTAACAGGCTTAGTCAGTACCTTAGCTAGAAACTTGCCATGGGTAGGAAATATTACAGCTATCTTACGTATGTATTCATTTTGTTCTTCTAGATTCACTTTCTGTTTCAGTCAACAAATCCTGTTTAAAGCACACCTGTGGTCTTCTGAGCTCTCAGAATCATGTCTGAACTCTAAGTACATCAGGTATACCAGGGTGCAACCATTAAGTTGTCCCCCTACAACACTGTTCCTCTCCTATTTTAGTATAGCAAAATATTTGAGATACTGTACTAAAACAGGGTCCCCCAGTAACTCATCCAGTAAAAAGCACTTGCAGGGTGAGTCCTACGATTGTGAGCTTGACCTAGTGGTCAAGCACTGCAGAAGTCCAGGTGGAGATTTCCCAGACTGAGCCCTTACCATCTGTAATGGAACTTAATTGAGAGAATCATATAATACAACTGTGTACCAGCTAAGTCAAAGCAAGTGTTGTGTATCATTCATATGGCCAGAGTTTAAAGCAATGCAGCAGTGAAAAGGTTAATTTTTACCGGACAACACAGTTAATAGAACTTAAGTAAGCAATTGGAAGAATACATTCTGTGTACCAAACCTTAAGAAAATAACACAAAGTGTACTGTCTCTGTACAGCTGTAATCTCAAAAGTCACATGACCTCAATATGATAGCCATATTAAGTCAAACGTAAATTTCATCATCAGCAACACATTTAGCATGAAGAGTTTATATGACCCTGCACTTCCCCCACACTGGTTACAAAATGGACCTGACGCTGATGCCTCCATCAGCTGTGAACAGCTGCACTTCCATGCCTGGACCGAGACCAAACTCCTCATCACCACAAAGAGGTTGCTGTAGCGAGATACGATGGAACATAAAGAAGAGCTAAGCTCATCTACACGGTTTGCCAGGATGAAGGACCTCCCAGAACAGGAACTAAAAACAAGGCCTCAAGGCACTGCGTGGAATTAGAGGGGGAGTAGATTTAAAACTCTAAGGAATTCAAATGTTGTATACTACAAGACCTTCGAAAGACAAGGAAATAATCTGAGTAATATAGCTGGAATCTGGTGCTTGTGGAACCTGCTCGGCTATCGAGCTAGGGCTTGCTTAAAGAATGTGGAAGTATCTTACAGGTAAACGGTAGTAAAACATTTAGACAAACATTTCTTTATAAATGTCCTTTCTGTTATAAGGCCTCACCACTGCCGCTCATTGCATGATCAGGGCAGCCACCTCTGTTCACACTTTCAAGCTAATCGCCTCTTTTTGCCAAGCTGCTGAACACAGGGAGCAAGGCCCAACCTTGCTAGCCTTACTCTGGTTTAGCTGAAACTAGATTAGATGAAATATCTTCAGCTAATTTTGCTCCCCAACCCACAATAATGCAAAGACCAGTGGAATTCGAACCATGCTCACATGACTCCTCCTATACTCCACAAGTGCTTTTACACGGTGAACCACTTATGACAGTTGGCATGTCATGTTTCTAATAAATAAGTAAATTATAACCTGGTTGCCTACCTTTCCTTGTCGCCAGGCCTATCTCCGCAATTGCAGTTACCCTTTGATTTACTGGGAGTAATTTTACAAAACTAAACCTGGGTTATCCATTGTCTAGTCCAATGGGCTCAATTTAATACATTCATTTTTCATTCACTAAGGTTGTGACAAACTACTAAATATGTATTTTTTTATTTTTATTAAAAATACACTTACTGTGCTTTGGACATTTCAAATAAGTGCTTTAAGCTTCATCTTTGCCAGCTGCTACTGTAGCATGATGCCAAAAGCACTGAAACAGCAAAGAAGACAGAGGTTAATAGTTGAACTACACAAATATTTTCTTTAAAATGCTTCTATTACGTACAATAACAGTGTGGAGTTTATCTTGACATATGCCACACACATGGCTTGAAAAATAAACAACCACATTCAACACTTGAATAAGCTTTTTTTATTTTCTTTCTTCAGGCAATTCACCCATTCAGAAGTTTTCTTTGCTCGTTATTACCATTGTACGTTGACTATTATTACAGTAAATGCAATTGTTATGCTGGTTTTCAACCTTCGGGCAACTTGTTGTGCAAATGAGAGACAACGGTGATGTACTTCAATTTGTTCACTAAAGCATCTTAAAAACAAAAAGAACCATACAACCATGTTAAGGTGTGGAAATGATGATTTACTCACAGTCACAACAAGTGATTTTTGTCAAATACAAACTGCCCATGGGTGGTAAATGGTGGAAACTGGTAAACTTAAACCTGCAGTGCCCGAGCAAACCTGGCAAGACTCAAGCACATTGCATAAAACATGTTGTTAGGCAAATGGTGTTCCTAACACCTACTGTACATCTTTTCAATAAACTCACAATAAAGCACCATATATTTTAGCGATGAAAGACAAACAGTAACATTGTTGAATTACTTCCATAAAGCACAGTACGACACAAAAGTTAACGTACAAATGGACATGGTGAAATAAAAGGCTCACGAATCAAAGGTGTATATGGTTCTGTACTGTTTACAAGCTGCATCTCTCAGTTACGATATTCAATCACAGTAGACTGCAGATGTGACAGATTTTGATAGAGGGCTGTTTAAGGTTTGCCAATATGATTTCCTCACACACACTCTATTGGGGAAGTTGAGCTTTCTCAACACAGTACGATTAGCAAAACGGGTAACATTACAGCAATAGCTAGTGATGATTCAACTTCATCAGTCTATTTTAAGATGTTCTAATCATGTTAACCAGGCTACTTGGCTATTCTATGTCATCTCCTAAACTATGTATACCTAAAAATGTATCAGCTATGACTGGATTAACCAGATGTAACCAGTGTTAAAGGTTCAGTTCAATTCAAAAGGTGTTTACCAACCTTTCATTAGCTTAAGTACCATTTGCCGCTCTCAATCATTGTGTAGTACAGAGTTATCATTTTTTAGCAAAAGTTTGCCAAAGTCTATGACTCAGAATACATTTACCTTTTTTTATTTTGTCAGCAATCATTTTGAATGGTTCTTTTTGCAATGAAATATTGTTTTTGGTATTATTATTTATTGATAGGTCTGTGTGGGTGCTGGCTCCTACTTTTATAAAGACACTCAGACTGATCTAGCCTGTGTTACATACTGTATATCTTTGGCAGGCGACTGGAACTGAAGAGCAGTTCAGGTAAAGCACCTTAACCCATTGCTGCCCAGTGTCCAATATATTTGACATTGAGAAAATAGACATTAAATAGGTATGGGAACACGCCTTGGGCAGCAAAGGGTTAACACAATAACTGCAATAATATCCTAACCAAATTATTGCAAATGTCATAACAAGGCAAGGGGACAGGAAAGCATTCTCAAGGCATAGGACTGAAAACATAAAAATAGGGGCAGAGGATCAAAAAATCCAGAATTCAGTGATTTTTTTCCCCCCTGTAAATCCTAGATTGAACTTGCACACAATTAAAATAAATATATTTATTTTATGGTGGTTTAAAGTCCAGAAAGGCTCATATAGACGAGATTCCTAGACCTCCCCTGATACCTGGTGACGTAAAAGCAATGTTTACACAAAAGCCTACATTTCTTCAGGTCTGCCCAACTTTCTAAATGTGTTTTGATGTCAAATTAGCTAATTATGTAGTTTTTTTTTTTTTTTTTTTTTTACCTTCGGTTATATTAACATTCTGTTGCAAAATGGAAGATGGAAGAAAGAAAAAAATAGTTACTGCTTTATTCAGTGAACTACCTTCCTTTAGGCCTTCAATAATGATTAGATTTTTAAACAGCTAAAGCAAACTTCCATAATGGAATGGAAACCCGTTATTTAAAAGTCTTTTATAAAAGCAAACAAAGCATGTTACATTTCTGTGTTATTAGTATTTATAACAAGGCTAGACTTTCTTAACCCATGGTTATTTTAAATATTTATCTCAGATAATTTGACTGTCCACTTGTACTAGGAATTCCAGATGTTAGAGATGAGAACAAAACAACTTTTATGAATCATCCGGTTTATTTAAATAATGTCCTCTTCTTTCATCACCATTTCATGCAACTCTTAAGTAAGCAGCTGTGGTTCATTCATAACATTTGTACCCTTTGTTTCCAGCCTGGACCTTAAGATACATGAATAACCCTTAAGTCCTTTTTTACTGTGTTTTGCATAAAACTGACCTCATTCTTAATGTATGCTGATCGTTAGCTTTATGTAAATTGACCATGAATCTTTATGTGCTTAGAACGTCTTCCGAAAGACACCAAACGGAACCTGTTTTGCCGACTGACAGCTGCAAGGAACTGAGAGGAAAGAATCAGACCGTGGGGTTAGAGGCTGGGTAGCTGTTTTTCAGCGGAGTACCCTGAAACCATACCACCTTGAGGCCTGGTTTCATCAGCTCTCAAAACTTATCAGTTATGTAGTGTATTAACCGTCTGTAACCAGTGTTAAAGGTTCAGTTCAATTCAAAAGGTGTTTTCCAACCTTTCATTAGCTTAAGTACCATTCGCTGCTCTCAATCATTGTGTAGTATATATAGAGTTATCATTTTTTTAAGATAATAAGGCAATATTTTAAATCAATGGCTGCAAATTGATATGAATTCCAGTGCTTCAACTGCTATTCCTGTGGTTTTTCAACTTGAATTCATAATTCATTTGTGGCTTTTTATTATTATTATTTTCAGGATTAGAAAAAGCATTACAAAACAACAACAGAACATTTGTTATTCAGATGTTACTCCTATGCAATCCTAAGAAACTATTAAGATTCATACGAGTTTGCATTCATTATTTGAAAGTGTTACCCCATGATGACCAAGAACTTCTGCAAATGAATGTCAATACCAAGTTAAGCTATGGACAAAATGTACAGAACGTACAAGCGTCTCGACTGATTGAGTGATTGATTGATTGACCCCTGGATTAACCCCCTGTTTGGTGATCAAATGTCTTTTCTCTTGAATGTTGGAGGGCACATGGAGACAGGTTTGTAGTTGAGGAAATACTTGCACATTTTCTCTAGCTACAAAACAGCTAGCATCTAGCTTCTATCTAAATTGGAGAGCTTATTTCTTTACGAAATTAAAAGGCACCTATATTATAAAAGCACTTTCAATTTGAGCTTTGTCCAACACAAGTATAGTATCTGGTTCAAAAACAGATTGCAGTTGTAAGCGCTTCACCTTGTTAGAAGATGGAGAGCTGTTGGTTATCAAGGGCATTGCAATGATGTGGGTGGAGCGTTTACATGCACAAGTCATGACAGTTTTCCTCACAACGTGTTTGCCTTACTTTTCAGGAAATGCGCTGCTATGCAGATCTGATTTAGGAAAAAAATCATCCATACTCAATTCATAGTCATTTAGGGGAGGAGATATTTAAATGTCCGTGTCTGCTTACTAAGTAGGAAAAGAACAACTCTGAATATCGTGAGGAGAGCTTCTTGCGTTGCCATGAAGATAAAAACATTTAACAAGAGCAATGAATTCACGTGTTGTCGCGCACATTCTAAATTACACTGCACATTAGCTACTTGTTTGTCTGGTTACCTTTCCAACACACACACACACACACACACACACACACACACACACAATTATATAAAATATAATTTCTACTAAGTACAAGTTTTACTACTTAGAATTTATACTTGTGTGTGTGCGTGTGTGTTTGTGGAACATCTAAAGATTACAGTTCATTAACACTAGGACTGCCTTTTACAATTTTTTACATGTTTTTATTTTGAATAAAAATTTCACCTTGAAGCTAGCCACAGAGCTTCAGCAGAAACATTTCGATCAGAAAACTGCAAAGCTGCAGGCTGCAGCAGCTCAACCTGGATTCTGTGCTGCGAGTGACACACACACAAGAGAAATCATGTTACTTTCACTTTAGATTAAAAACTACTTTTGTTTTTACAGTTTTGTATGTACATAAACTTGTTTACACCTGTTTACACACTTGTTTCTTTACTTTATTATAGTTTTTCATTTTTTTAAGTAGTGCTTTATATGCGGTATGTTAGAAAATAAACAGTTTTATGTTTAATTGTTCATTTAAATACGGTGTTTCGGCTGTGCAGATGTTTGATATGATGTGCTTGAATAAAACCTTTGAGTTGTATCTGATAGTTTGCCTTTCATTTTAATACTGATGATGTTTAAAATGTACCGTGATAATGACTGTCACCGGCTGTTGTTGGTAGGAGTATAACCGTGGCGATTCTAGTGTTGAAGTAAGTAGTCTATAAATGTACATTGTGTGTGTGTGTGTGTGCGTGCGTGTGTGTGTTGCTGGAGATTACGTGATATTAAGCACGATTCCTGCTCCGGTTTACACAGGTTTTTACAGCTATTTTTATAAAAAACCGATTGACCCTGCCGTTAAAGTTGCGCTGACCAAAAGGACATCCTTTTGCTGTTTCATGATGTATTCGTCACACAACGTCACACAGTCATGACTGTAGAGTCGATTTTCACGTGCATGTAAACCAAGCCACTGTTGTATAGGACTTATTTTTTTCCACTGTACTAAAAGTTTATGAATAACCGTGAAGATCAGGTTTAATTCGGAAAGGTTTTTAACTACTGCCTTGTTTGCTATTTAATACAACAGGTTATATAATCATTTAAAGTTACACAAACATCAATGTGAATGGCAACACGTACCAGTGCATTATCTACTGTTGGCATATTGATATCGGGAGAGGGGTAGCAGTCCAGCTACATTACACTAGATGACTGGGTACCAAACTACATTTATTTAATAGTTCTTACAATTTAATAGTTTTTACCATGAGGTTTTTCAGCCCCAACAACCACCATTCCCTTTTATTCTTACATAAAGAGTAAGTAGCGGGGTTCAGAAAAATATAGTGTTACACATACCCACGTGTTGCTACAACTGCTTAAGGAACATACCTGTCATTTTTCTTTTCATTGTTAACATCCTGACAACTTTAAAGTCTGTTTCAAAGCTCATTTCAAAATGTCCGCTGTAGTGCACTGATAGTGTAAGGATAATTGCCCACATTGTCAAACAGGTAACACAGCAATAACGATCCATAATGTGGTACGGAACAGAAAAGCCAGAGCACTTGTTATGTTTTTATTTATTTTTATTTTTTGTTTAAATCACTCTTCCTGCAGTGATTTAGAGGACAGACCTCAAACCCCAGGGCACTAGAGTGGCCATTTTGAAAATGGCTTTGAAACAAACTTTAAAGTTATAAGTGTAAAAAGTTGTCAGGATGTTAACAATGAAAATAAAAATGACAGGTGTGTTATTTAAACAGCTGTAGCAACATGCTTTTAAAAAAAAAAAAGTTTCCTTTTAAAATGTTCCAAGTTGCATTTGTTTGTTCTAAAATATTAATAAGGCACAGACGTATTGTTGTGAAAATATTTCATAAATAAACATACATGTATACATACATACATACATACATACATACATACATACATACATACATACATACATACATACATAAACAAATCAATCAGCAAAGCATTCCTTCTGCTTTTTTAAAGGACAAAATACTTAAATTATCCATTTATGCACTGCAGTGCAACCTTCAAAGTAATCGGTTTTTAGATTTAACAGACTATCATGCTACAGACCCTTTACACTCCTGGAAAATTTGATTGCAAAACCACAGATTTTCCAATACTCACTTACATAACATGACCAGCCAAGTGTAAAAGCTCTCACAGGCTTACAGAAGGGTCTCACAAATAGTCAAGACAGTGAAAGTTTTAATTTAAATGATGGGCTTATTGCGAGAACAAAAAATGACCAGCAATGTTGCAGGAGGGAGCATACAGCAATGTAGCTACACTATAATGGTTACAGTATAAAATAAATTATCCTTCTCCTGGCAAACATTTAGAAAATAACAAAACTATTGTAATTAAAAATGATCTTTGATAAACAAACAAAAAAAACAACAACATTGTAACCTACTTCTGACGTCATAGACAGCAGACCATACGAATGCTGTTCAGCAAGTGTTCTTAAAGCTGATCATTGAAATGTGATACAGTACACTGCAGTAATGATATCACTGGGTTACGCCCACAGCAGTGTTAATACAGAAACAAATGATGTGATCAGGATCATTAAATACAAGGATATTTCAAATGAGGGAAATGTTAATGAATTGTGCTTATTACAAAAATAAAAAAAAAAATTTTAGCAAGAAGTCAGTAACGCAAAAAAAAAAAAGAAATGCATTCATTTAGGAATTTCACAATGAAAGAAGTGTATTATGGGAGCATGTATTTCAAAATCTTTCAAACAGCAGAAATACTTGTATTACCAAATTTTGAGGTGGTACCAAATTGGAAGTATTACTTATTTTTTATTTATTTTTTTATCTGTAGAAAGGTTATAATTTAAAAGTAGTAAATCATATACAAACAAGTTAAGAAATCCAAGTTCATACTATGTGAACAAGCAGGGCAGCACTGATTTGATGTAATGAATCTGCATAGTTTTCCAGATTGATCCTTCCTTAATCATTCTTAAATTATTATACAAACATGACTTGTGATACATCATTAATGTGTGCAGTCTGCTATCCAAGTATGTTACATCTACTTTAAACTGATTTTTATGCTGTATATTACAGAATACACGTCAGGGATGATAACAAAATCTGCACTGCACCTGTTATGTAGCTGCTTTTGTTTTCATCTCCTGTTTTCCACCCTGGAAATAACAAACTTTCAACAAGTTTCAAAAAGCAAGAGAATCTAACTCTGTGTTTGCGCATTCCTACCAAGGTCTCTATGCTGAAGGCTAAACTGGCAGGTCTCTTGTATTCCCAGGAGATACCGTGGATTATATCTTGTAAAGCTCTAAGAACTAGCAATGACTCAGACATTTTAATCAAGCTGTGAAACAATTAAATTCCTCACTTGAGACTTTTCAGCTGGTAGGAGGTCTGAGGCTGGCTCTCTTGACAGGGAGGTAGGGAATGAGCATTTTCTTGAATGAGAGAACCCAGGTGTAAATAATACAGCATGGGAGTACAGGACACGGTACATGCAACTTTAATTCTAACTCTAATTCTGTTCAATGCTTTTTGCCAATATTATTTTTACTGGATTCAAAATAGTTCTGGCATTATCTAAACTGCAGTAGTTTATACAGATTTTTAAGCGCAAAGTTTAATCATTCACCACTGTGTGTCAATTTCTCTGGACAACTCTTGAAAATGATTTAAATAATACAGTAGTAATATAATGGTGCCAATTAAGACAGGGGTCTGAATCACACAGAGCAGTAACGTGCATAGTTGAAAAAAAATATTGAAAAGTCACTTTCAGAATGAGAACTCTGTTTGGGATTACTGATGTGCCATTATTTTTTTAGTGTATTCTGTATATACAATAAAGAAAATATGAAAATATGAGAAATAAGGCCAGCTTCACTTTCTCAAAAAGGAAAATAAGCTACAAGAAGAAATGAAGATTCTGATTTGTTTTAACAGACTTGCAGCAAACATTGACAGGACCAGCAGCTCAGCACCTCTGTCAAGTGTTTTACCTAAATAAAATAGATGAGACTGGACTTGCTATAAAAGCATTATTTTATCAAATGCATATTTTTTTTCTTCTAAACGCTGTCTTACCTGAATTATTTTACTGCTCTCTTCAGTCTAGGGCTAAATAGGTTAATATATTTTCCTTTGCTGTAGAGAGGGTATTTATGTAATTAAAAGTAAAATAGTTTGGCACTGCACATCTTCCTTCTAAACTCCCATTCACTTCTGTTGCCAGTATCATGATAAATATAGATCACCATGACCTGCATACTGTGCTGTATGTGCATGGAAAAATGTATGTATGGCATGCAAGTGGATGGACAGACAGACTTCTCTACGTAACTGCTGTTAATAATTGTTATGAGGGCTGTTTTTTAAGGACAGGAAAGGTTTCACAAACTCCGAAGTTGAATACATTATTCAAAATGGGCTTCAAAACACAGGAACAAAACATTCCTTAAAACATTCCTTCAAGTTTTCTGAATAGGGCTCAGTTACATGGACACAGATTTTAATTCTGCTAGAAAATGCCCAAATCAAGTCTGTTCAAAAGTGGAATACAAATTCTCAAGATCTAAACTCTTAAGCACTGTCCTTTAATTAATTGTACCTCTGAAAGACAGGAGACTGGAGAAAGCACTACAGTAGTTGTATCTTCTCTCTGTTCAGCTCCATGTTTTGGGGTAACTGCATACATTACCATACATGACCATAACCTGCCTTCAAGCCTCTTCTATAATATAAAATATTTAGAGTCAACAAAAAAAAAAATGTTCCAATCTTAAGGAAACCTAAATTTATTTATTCCATATCATGCAAATGTGTTCACTTCCATTTTATATATAGACTTGCAAAGATGACTCAGCAATACATATCTAAAAAACTTACTTGGCCTGAAAAAAAAGCTGATACTTTGATACAGTAATGAATTTATCAAGCTGCGCCCTCTATGGGTACTTTCTGAATTAGGACCAGATTGCTTTTAACCACATTACACTATCGGCAATGTAACTGGTTGCATCTCTTCTGATCTTACTTGAAGAAAAACAAAAAAAAAGCAAACTCAAAAGTGATATTATATAAATTGTATTTATTTCGTAAATCTTTATAATTGTGATATCTTATTGCCATCAAAAACATAGCTAGTTTTAAAGTACATGTTATTTCAAGGTGCTGTCTCCACCTCCACTACATTTACTCATCAACAATGTCCTATAGAAAATGATCAAATATTGTACTTCAAAATTGTTATTTTCTATAACCAACTTTGGAGAAATAATATAACAAACCAAATCTACAATATACACATGGAATTGAAGAGGAGGGTGTATAAATAGCACACTGAACAAACCGAATCTACACTATACACATGGAATTGAAGAGGAGGGTGTATAAATAGCACACTGAACAAACCGAATCTACACTATACACATGGAATTGAAGAGGAGGGTCTATAAATAGCACACTGAACAAACCGAATCTACACTATACACATGGAATTGAAGAGGAGGGTCTATAAATAGCACACTGAAACCGTTCATAAAGGGTTATTTTTCTAAGATGGAGGAAGGCAATGACAGGTTGCATCTTATCAACATGATCTGAAGATGACTCACTGAATTATTAATTCTGTGACATTGTTTATGTGCTTTATTTTATGACACCTAAACATGGCAACTGTCAACTGTACATCCTGCTCCACCCCAAAGCCAAAAAGATGTAGGTGGCAGAGAAACCAGGGAGGGTTTTCAACCTCACAAACTTGTGCTGTTCAGAAGGGGTGAACTTCATCCGTGCAAGTAGTGGATTTTGTATAATGGTATCCGGTTGTGGGAAGTGAATGATAAGGCAAGCTAGTGAACTGTCTAGTACTCTGTATCATTTTATTTACTTGTACTCTGACTCTGTCATATTTGCGGAGTTGCATTGTGCTTGCAGAACAACATCTACAAATAAAAAAGGAATGTTCATTTCACTTGAGGCTCTTGGATTTATTTATTATTTTTTTTAATTTAGTAGTCACCAATTGATTTTTACACCATTTTTCTCCCAAATTGCGATGACTCTGGTGTGGAGATGATGAAACGTGTCCTCTGAAACGTGTGCCGTCAGCCGACTGCTTTTTTTCACTCTGCACGCTCGCCATGCAGCCACCTCAGAGCTACAGCGTCGCAGGACAACGCAACTCTGGTCAGCTTACAGGCAAGCCCACAGGCGCCCGGCCAGTCTACAGGGGTCGCTGGTGCGCGGTGAGCCGAGGACACCCTGACCGACCTAAGCCCTCCCCACTCAGGCGACGCTCGGCCAATTGTGCGCCGCCCCTTGGGAGCTCTCGTCCACGGTCGGCAGTGGAATAGCCTGGACTCGAACCGGCGATCTCCAGGCTATAGGGCAGATCCTGCGCTCCAAGCAGAGTACCTTTACCGGATGCGCCACTCGGGAGCCCCCGGATTTATTCTTTTTAACAGTAAAGATTGCACCCTACTACAGTTCAGACATGTCACATTTATATTTCTGCTGACTTTCCTGTTGCAATGTCAAATTTAGCTAAGTAATGTTAGCCATTTAATTTGCGCATTCGGCCACAGTATTATAAATGCATGCATTGATCAAAATATAGAGCTTGTACTAACAAAAAATACATTTTTTTATTATGTATTTAGGCCTACTATCTATATATAACTGGGAGTCTGATATATTTTTTTCAGATGAAAGTTTGTCCTTTATTCTTGATTGGTGAATGTTTCCCTAGATAGAAGGTTTTCAGAGATTTTTCAACTTTTTAGTATTTCAAATAATTTCAATAAGCTGGTTTTTTGTGCTGTAGACGGAAATGGGTATTTTGCTCCGTTTCCACAAACTCATTTGGTCAGATGCTGTGTCAAGTTTACAATTATGTGCTGTGTTGTACTGTATTTATAATCCACTGATTATAATATGACTCTGTGGTATGTGTTTACTGCAAAAAAAGGGAAGCTTGCAGAGAGAAATCTCACACAGCTTTTCTCGCCTCTAACATAGTGAGGAGGACCGCTTTTGCTTAGTGATGCAACGTGGGTATGAAGGGGTGAACGAGCACGTATAGCAGTTTCAGTAATTCAAGACAATACACTAAGGTGACATGTTTTTTTTTTTGTTACTTTTTTTGGTTCAGTGCAACCACACACGACAATAACTTCTCGCCCAGACTGAGCCCTGTCTATTACTTGAGCACTTTTAGTATTTTAGTGCAATTTCTGCCCTGCAATTTACCGCAACATCGCTGATAAACAAGTCATTTCGGGTGAAAGCCGGATGAGTAGGAGTGCCAACGTGTGGGTGAGCAAATGTGGGGGTTTCAGTGCCTCTGTACAAACATCAAAGCAGATGCTTGGTTTTATTCTTATTATTTTTCTTTAAAAACGTGACTTCATAACATATGAAATGGAGACACTCAAAATGCATGAAACCTTTCAAAGCCCTCCCCCAGTCTTTGGCACTGGAACAATCGAAGTGACCTTTTTGGTAACCAGCCGGCCCTTAGATCACGTTTCCTGTACATTAAAGTATAAAGCTGTCACTTCAGGCAGGTGGCTTTCTTTAAAGGTGACATTTAGAATCAGCTCCTACTGTGTGGGATGTTTATTTATATTACTCAACGTTACATTTGAAATCTTGGCTTAAATAGCAGTAACAATGGTAACAAACAGGACTATGAACAGCATCTGTTTTCTGATAATGAGAACTGGAAGAATGAAGTAAACACTCTATTTTTAAGTTTAAAATTCATTCAGAGAAGAGGCTAGCACTGTGCATCTTGTCATTAACTGCAGTAGGTTACATAAAAGCTAGGGTTAGACCTCAAGGTCGGGTGTTTTGTTGTCATAATGACATCACCTGTTGTGTTTTGTAAGCAACTTGTTGAAAAACATGAAAGTTTATAACATTTTACACCTGCCTAACATGACATTTGGGAAAGGCTTGAGGGACATATATTTTTGACATTGTAGCTTCTGCAATGCCACAAAGTTATTCTACAATGAGCATGTATAGGTTTCTAATAGAAATCCTAATTTTGAAATGTTATCTCTTTTTTCTTTCTAATTTTCTTCTAGTATAGTATTACTCTTTTATGTTGTATACTTCCAGTATCCTACGCACAAAGCTAACATTCTGATTAATTAAATGACATTTTGATGTTTACAAATGTTTTTCTTGACTGCTGGCTTCTTTAAAACAAGTTAAGAAATGTTTCATAAACACCAAACTGATTGACCAAAACATAGTTCTTAAATAACTAACACATTAACGCATTGTGAATTTCACCCACCATGCTGCATGTGTTTAGGAAATTCACAGAATCAGTGTTCAGTATCACATGCAGTTCCATTATTTATATTTAATCATTTAACAGACATTAGCCCCAAATCACAAAGATCAGGAGTTTTATTCTAGTTTTTAATTTTATGATTATTATTTTTTTATTTTTTGCTATCCATGAAATTGTTGTAAAAGAAACAGACTTTAAACAAAATATCCTTTAAGTAACTAACATGTTAAAGCTGTGTGAATGAGATCCAGTATGTTGTCTCTTCTGTCTGGTTATCCGAAATGCAACACAGAAATTCTAAGGGAAAGGCTCGGCAATTCTTATCAGAAAAATGGCTGGTGTTGTTTCCCTTGATACCCTTGAACGTTGTTTGCATGGGAAAGGGCCCTTGACATTCATTGTGGATGTCTGGGATTTACTTTATTATCATAGTTAATGAAGTACCCGGACCTGAAACCTGACTCCCGCAATAAAATGGCAATAAATACTTGACAGTATCTGCTGTGCTACAAAAAAAATACATAAATAAATAAATATATAAATAAATAAATAAAAGCAGGCTCTGGCACTGAAGTCTCAGTTTGGCTGCTCTGTCATAACAGATGTAATAATAAATATTAGTAGAATAAAATTACAATCCCAGGTTTGGAAGTTATTTGGATTCAAAGGAAGGTGGATTTTGGATGATAAAGCACACAAATAAAAATAAACATTCTTATGGTTTTATACAGTATGTACTTCCAATCTTTCATTTCTTCTAACATAATGAAGTTGCATTTTATTGAGTCATAAATATGGCACAATTATACAGTAGAGTTTATAACTAATACAAGCCAAACAAACACTATACAGTTTAATATACATGGCAGTGCTTTATGGTAACTGATTAACTCGTAATTACTACAATTATAACATACTGACAATCATTTTGTATTAGTTGAATTTGATAAAGTTCTATTGCTTTTTTTAAAAAGAGGAAAACAATTCACTAAAGTCAAACTAGCAAACGTATTTAAATTGCATCGAGCTAACAAAACAATTTGTGTAAATCTTACTGAATACGTTCCTATCATTTTGTAGGACTCACATTTCCAAATACAAAAGATGCACGCATGCATATTATTAGACACAAATTAATTGCTTATTATTATTCACATCTGTGAGTTTTTTTCACAGTAAAATAATAATTTGTAAAAAAAAAAAAAAAAAAAAAAAAAAGCCTCAAATGTTTGATTCAATTGGTTCAGCTGTCATTTACTTTTGACTCAGTCATGCCAGGGAATACAGTACTTCAATTTTGTAAAAAAAACAAACAAAAAAAACAACATATGTATGCCTTATTAAAATAGAATACATAATTTCATGAATTTAGCTTTCTGTCTACACAAAGTACTTTCTACTTTATGATTTACTGATAGTACTGTACAACACCAAAAATTCAAGCCAAACCACAACATTTTAATACCGAAACAAAAATGATAACCTTGAATTAAGTATAATATTTAAAATGATCAGGAGCCAGGAGTTAGATGTTAAATAAATTGTTTCTCCTTTACAACTTAATGAACTACTATTCAGAAACCTACAGAAACCTCAGGTGTGATCTATTCAATCTATGATAAGTGCGATCAGCTCAGAAGATTTACCAGTGGCCTGATTCAACCTAAACAGTGGAAGTTCTAAAAATCAGGATTGGTTGCGGGGACAGTGTGAGTTTCAAACCCTGAAATTCTGAGAGCAGCTGACACCAGTGCATCACTGCAGTAAGTCACTGACCAAGGGGATGTGCATTAAAAATATCAACAGTCTTCATCCTTCTGAGGGTTGTATACCCTGTGGAGAGTTTCCGAAAGCCCCTCAGGAAGCCATGATCACAACATACTAACTCTATTGAAGGTGCTATGGAAGTTCAGCCCGTACCATACAATGTACTATACAACCTCTTCATTTGAACCCTTCCAAATTATATATATATATATATATATATATATATATATATATATATATATATATATATATATATATATATATATATATATATAAAGTCATTCAAGTTGGGCAAGTTCTTATCCCAGGATCTGAACGCAAGGAAAACTTCAACTTGGGAAATTGGAAAACAAGTAACACAGAATCTCCCTTTTGATTATGAGTACATTCCTTCTAAAATAACTAAATCATTACCAGGACTTCTTTGTATCACTCTCCCTAGTTTTTTTCTTGCTACTAGCAAGGTTTTATTCAAACAGTCTCACTACCCACCCCCATCCCTCCCTTCCACACACTTTTTAACAGGTACCATCTGTAGCTATTTATACTGCACAGGATTAGTGGTCTTTCAAAGCATAACGTGGGAATGTGAGACAACCACTCAAAGAGAACTGGGACAAGCAGTGAGTCTGAAACAAAGCTGTGCATTGCATATTCATTTAATGGTTTTCATTGCATCCTAGTGCCTGTATTTAAGAGAGACTTGGGGGCCAATGGGGTTCAAAAAAACTGACATTGTGTGTAAGATTGTATGTGAGTCTTTAAATATATGTAAAACCAGTTTAGAGTGTTTTTAACTATTATTTTTTCTTTTAGAAATGCCACTTTTTAGCTTCATTACAGTAGACTTCTCTCCCTTCACAATTGTAGCGGTGACTCACTTAAATTCCATCTATGTTACAGCAAATCTTCAACTTGATATTTGTTGGAGCAATTTAGGTCTTTACAATAGACCAGTAAAGCACTGAATTGCTCCAACAACTGCTTTTTAGGGACTATGTCATTGTAAAGATGATGGTTTAGTCTACATAGCGATATCCTGGTCATGTAATTGAATAAATAAATTAAAATGTCTCTGGAAACTAGACCCGCATCACAGAACCTGTTTTGGCATCAGTCCAGTAAAAACGATGATTACAAACACTGTGCTACTGTAAAAAAAAACAAAAAAACTTTAGATTGGATTGTAATTGTAAATATGTTAGTCTGTGGTTTCTGCTGTGTGGCTCATTGGGAATATAGCACTGTTTCCCACAACGCTCCAAGCGTCAAATCAATTTAGAATCGTTACGGCATAGATGTGACAGATACTACGTGGAATAGGAAACGAAAATGATCCAAATAGGAAACTAAAATGATCTCGTTCCTCGTTCCAGCATACACAAATACCACATATTTGTAATGCAACACATGGCCAGATTACCCAATGATATCAAAGTACTTTGCTTTTGTGTCAGGTTGCTCTTTAAAAAAAAAAAAAAAAAAAGAGAAAATGTCACCTGAAAGCACAAAACACATTTTTTTCCCATGCTTCAGCTCACGCAATCTCATATGAAAGAAACTTGCCCATACGGCCATGCCTCCTGAACAACTATCACAGGCATGTCAAACTCTAATCATTGCTTTTAGAAAACCAGTGGGCCCATCCTCAAAGCTGAAAGCTGATTGGACATTTGTAGGTTACCAAACTCTTGACCTAACCAATCTGCTTCTGTGTTTATTCATGTTGCTAGCTCTCACAGCATGTTGAAGGGCAGTTTACTTTGCTTAATTTCTTTTTACCTAGACTGCACCACGTACAGTAGGCAATGCAATTATTTTTTGCATTGCATATAATCTCTGCTTCAGGTCAGATTGGGCAAGATTGGGCATATCAATAAGAACTGTTCCATAAGTCGATCACACAAAAGCAAACACCTGATTTTTTTTTTTGGTTTAAACTATATCTGCGCTTTTTTTTTCCTGAAAATGATCCATTTTAGTATGGTGGATGTTTAATTTGGCTGGAGAACAAAGGCAAAAATGATAAAGGTTAGATAAGGAATAAAGGTCATTGTATTTTCTTTCTATTTAAAGATTTAGTGTATGCCTTTCTGTCTTTCGGACTGCTGGCAGTGTGAATGACTGAGGGGTCATGTTTTGTGAGAATTACAAAAATGTGGCTTCTAGGGTTCATTTATAGGAGTAATAAAAAAAGAAGGCTTTTAGAACATATTATTCATCGGCATAACAACATCGCATTACTGTTTTGCTGTTGATCTTGGTCTATCTTTGATTCAGATTAAGCCAATTTATCCTGCCACAGCAATATAAACTCCCTTGCTGTAGGCCCTATTCACAAAATTTTAAGGAATGCTTATAAAAAGTGGTTATAAACATTCATTGGGTTAAACAGTGCTTTTAAAAAAGAAAATACACTAAAATAATAAGATTAAAATGTTTTAAGAACTGCAAACTTAATTGAATTAATTAAAACAGGTTTTACAAAAACAGTCATAAAGAAAACATTCTTTAAAACAGTCCTTAAAATGGTATAATTGGACGAGGAAACCATTTACCTGTATTAAACTTATAGTGTTGAGGCAGGTTAATCAGGCTTCACCAGGAAAAAAAGTCTGGAAAACACCTGGGATTGGTGAGAATGTTGATAAACTAGAAGTAACAAGGCTTACCCTTGAAGCAAATTAAATAATAGACACTCTCTCCATGTACAAAATGAACAAGTGTGTGTATATATATATATATATATATATATATATATATATATATATATATATATATATATATATATATATCTCAACAGGAGTTTATACCAGCGCTAAAAATATATTTGTCTGCTCCTTTCCAAACTGGGGTGCCTTGTCCCTGGAATTAAACAGAAAAAAAATATCTTACGGTAGAAAACCACAGAAAGAGGGAAACTGCAACTCCTCTGGATTGATCCAGATCTGCACTCGATTTTAGATAAAAGTATTTTTATTTTCATATTACAAAAGTCAGCAAGCTACAATGTTAACGCGTTTCGACAGTTTGTCTTCATCAGAACATTGTAAAAGACCTGTTTCCAACATTTTAAAGACTTCAAAGCCGAGACCACACCTTATATCAATAGTTTAACAATTAGTACCCTATCAAGTCATTTAGTCAATGGTCAGTTAATAGATCATTATTTTCAACAGATGATTATAATTACATCATGATTAAAGGCACTTCACATCTTACAAAAACGATGAATCAATCTGATTAACTACTAAAAACATGTTGTTAGATTAACAGACAAAAATTGATATCGTCATTGAGACCCAAAGGTTCCAATGTATTCAAAGCAAGAATCCAATGAGCTTCTCTGCGTAACAGAATGTTAACCTCATTCCCGCCTCTAGCTGGTACATTGATCTTCTCCAAACCCACAAATCTCAGTGAGTGCGGAGAAGATCCATGTCCAGCTTTTATGTAATGTTTTGCCATTGCATAGTCATTATTCTGATTTTGAATAGCTGCTTTATGTTCTGCAATCCGTATTTTCAAACTTCTCTTAGTTTGTCCAATATAGACCAGGCCACACGGTTTCCCTCTTTCTGTGGTTTTCTACAGTTAGATATTATATATATATATAGAGAGAGAGAGAGAGCTTTGCTGATGCTGTAAATAGTTGGCCACCCTCCTGGAAACCTCTCTTTTTCCTTTACCACCTTTCCTCCACCCTCCCTTCCTGGAAGGGATACAGACTCAGAGGATAATACACCGTATTCACGCTGGATTAAAGAGGCTAATGCATTTACTGTCTATATCATTTATTATATAACAAGAGAAATGTGTTTGCCATTCAGTTTTATTAGAATTGTAGATCTGTATATATCCTGTGAATATTCATGTCATTGTTCACTTTGTTTCTATGGGGACTGCATAGCATAGCATAGCATCATATCACCAAATGGTTGAAGTCAAACTCAGAGTAGAAGAGGCACTTTACTCACTATTTCATTAAAAACACATTTTAAAGAAGGAAAGTCTTAGATTTTGTCCATTCAGAAGACTGTTGCATTCTTGTACACTCGATGCACCCTGCAGCTTAAATTATACAATACACACACAGTGTGATCATGCCATCCGTATGCTGTATGCTGTATGTACTGTGGCGGAAGTGCTACATTCTTGTTTCCTATTGTTTAATTACCATGGTGAATGTGTATTATAACCACAACAGAAGCACGAAGTGGCGAAGGGTTTTTAAGCAGTTTATAGAAAAACAGACAAAGATACATGGATACCAAATATGACCCCATTGGCTTGGGATGTTATGACCCCATCGGATTCATTGTGCATAATTAAAATACAACACGATCAACCGATTAAGGTTAGGATGCCAGTTAGGGATAGGGTTAGGCCATATTATTTATCGACTACGAAGACCATGCTGATGATGTCATATTTCTATTTGGTATCCAAACATATGTGCAAGACAGTGCTACTGGAACAATTACTGGTCTCCAGAATTTGATTTGCATTGAAAAATGTGCCATGTGGCTTTGCACTCAAATAACTGTTATGGAACACAATGACATTCCTGCTGCTCTAATACAATTTAACTTTTTTTTTTTTTTTTTTTGTCCTAAACACAGTGGATTATGCACTTTGCACCTTTCTGCTGACTTGCACTTTGGTTTTGGCAGGAACTACAAAAGAATAACCGCCTCTAAACTGGATTCCGACCCTCATGGAGAATGTGATGGACTTTAATATGCAGTTTGGGTCATTGTGTTCAAGTGAGCTGACAGCTACTGGGGACAAACAAGAACAACATCCGTGGAATTTCCTTACAGAACGTTCTTCTATATTTCATATTATTTATGTGCTACAGGTAATGCCTTTCATAACTTGCAATATCAACCTTTTCTTGTACATCTAAAGGCACAACTTCATAGTACACCTAAATCCTATGCTGTTTGAATATCATTCATGACCAATACATCCAGGGTATTCCAAGTTTCCACGTCCTTTATTATGTTCATCAGTAAAACAATAGAAACGCTGCGGTTATACTCATACCTAAAACTGCCACCAGCAGTCATTATGATGGTTACATTTTAAACAACATCAAAATGAAAATGAAAGATAAACTATCGGATACAACTCAAAAGTTTTATTCAAGCACGACAAACATCTGCACAGCTGAAATGAACAATTAAACATAAACAGGGTTATTTTTTTAACTTCCCACATATAAAGCACTTAAAAAAATGAAAATCTATAATAAAATAAACATTTCAAAAGAAACTAGTGTGTAAACAGGTATATGTACATACAAAACTGTAAAAACAAAAGTATTTTTTAATTTAAAACGAAAGTAACATCTGTTTTCTGTTGCGTTTGTGTCACTCGGTGCAGCACAGAATCCAGGTTGAGCTGCTGCAGCCTGTTGCTTTGCAGTTTTCTGCTCGAAATGTTTCTGCTGAAGCGCTGCGGCTAGCTTCAAGATTAACTCTCTCCTACTGATATTTTCCACAGTGCATTCCTTCTACAAAATGAAGGAATTGATGGCTGCCAGGTCCAGTAGAAATAAGAGGCTTGTATATAAAAATAAAATGTTGTAGGTTATATTCAAAATATTATTATTTGTTTATTTGTTTATTTAGCAGATGCCTTTATCCAAGGCGACTTACAGAGACTAGGGTGTGTGAACAATGCATCAGCTGCAGAGTCACTTACAACTACGTCTCACCCGAAAGACGGAGCACAAGGAGGTTAAGTGACTTGCTCAGGGTCACAAAATGAGCCAGTGGCCCTCCTGGTTACAAGCCCTTTTCTTTAACCACTGGACCACACAGCCTCCTATAAAACATGTAATGTAAAAGGCAGGCAAAGTGACGGCTTTGGCAGTTCTAGGTAGAGGGGATTATAACTTTTTTTATTTTTGCGATCCTTTCAACGCCATAAAGGTATTTAATGTATTTAACAAAAGTCAAGAATGGACAACTGCGTACCTTTCACACACGCAGAGTAATTTAAATTTTAAAAGTGAAAACCGTCAAAATGACTGCCGTGGCGGTTCTAGTGTTAACGGTCTAGCCCCTGCATGTCATAATGACTAAATGATATATGCCTTATAGATGCACTAGGACCATTCCTTCCTCTGACCTCCAGCTGCCGATTGATCCTAGAGCTATACATCTCACCCTCTGTGTGTGTGTGTACCTGTCAATTTATATATATGGCAAAGCGGGGGTTGCTTTGCCACATTCACGACCTTGTGCGCTGTCTTCTAGCGTAAGAAATATTCCACACAGAATATACGGTTCAAAACAGGGTGATACCTGTATGTTTATTTTTCTTACCAGCGTACATACGCAGGAGGCGCTGGTGTAACACAAAACAAAGTAAATGAAATAAACCTAGCTCCGTCAAAAGATTGTGAACTGTTTTTTTTTTATTCCTGACTCTCAAATCAGACAGCGAAGTCGTTTACCAATTTAAACAAAACATGCACATATATTGCCAAAGCTGTGTTTCTTTTACACACCAAACTGAGGCGGGGTCTATCCGCAGGTCTAAGTCTTCACACAGACAACCTCAATAAACTATTATACGTCTTAAATGCTCATTCTTAATTGTATTTCTGCAAATGGAGTTGGGGATTTGGTCAGAATTAATGGTCTCCTCAATGCTGAGAAGTACAGGCAGATACTTATCCATCATGCAGTATCATCAGGGAGGCATCTGATTTGCCCCAAATTTATTCTGCAGCATGACAACGACCCCAAACATACAGCAAAAGTCATTAAGAACTATCTTCAGCGTAAAGAAGAACAAGGAGTCAAAGGAGTCCTGGAAGTGATGGTATGGCCCCCACAGAGCCCTGATCTCAACATCATCGAGTCTGTCTGGGATTACATGAAGAGAGAGAAGCAACTGAGGCTGCCTAAATCCACAGAAGAACTGTGGTTAGTTCTCCAAGATGTTTGGGCCAACCTACCTGCTGAGTTCCTTCAAAAACTGTGTGCAAGTGTACCTAGAAGAAGAATTGATGCTGTTTTGAAGGCAAAGGGTGGTCACACCAAATATTGATTTGATGTAGATTTTTCTTCTGTTCACTCACTTTGCATTTTGTTAATTGATAAATATAAACTATTAACATGTCTATTTGTGAAAGCATTCTGACTTTACAACATTTGTTCACACCTGCCTAAAACTTTTGCACAGTACTGTATATATATATCAGATGTATATATATGTATATACACACACACACACACACATACATACACACACATACATGTTTTTTATTTATTGACATAGCTGTGGCATCAAACTATTATTATGTGAATTGCCCTGGGAAACTGAGGATCTATTCCAGTGATAAAAAAGCATATAAAGATGGACCTGCCACTATATCCTGTGTTCTCAAATAAGAGACATAAAAAGACGGCAGATCCTTGCTGCCCAATGGGACAAACTTTCCCATGGCTGTCTCTACAACCTTGCCTCCTTCAGCCAACTTTCATTTTAGCTTTGTATGAAAGCATCACAGAACCCAATCTGAAGGACTGCTAGGCTCAACAAGTTACCTATTACTGATTAGATGATTTGTTTATATGGCTTTACTTGTCTGTCCTTGGCTGGGAAAATATGATGAAAGGGTTGCGGCTGTTTTGAGGCGGGATTTGAAAGCACAGTAGCTATCTGAAGCATTAGCCTTATCAATAGTTGGTACACTAGAGCTGGGCTATATGAAGCAACAAGGGCACAGCATTTCCAGTAGGGAGATAACACACAAATAACTCAGCCCCTATTTGCATCCGGTAACTAGTGTAGCCTACTGGGCTCCAAGTGGCCTTAAAAGATGGACACAGGTGGCAGCAATGTGGTTACTTGACAAACCAATGCCACCTGCTGTCGTGCTTTGCTTCCTACTGGGAAACTTGAACTCACTATTCTTCACCTGTAGCACAGTCACCACTGGTATTTACACAGAAGTAAAATGGGATAAGATGACATGGGGGTGTATGCTATTATTTTACAGGTGACAGACATAAATATGGCAGTTCTAATCAATAAAAGGGGACTTTGTGAGTCTCTGTAAGTAAAATATCGTATTCAAATGGTGGCAGTACTTAGATCCACTGCTGTTTACATCAGTTGAATAGAACCCATGGTGTACTTAGTGTCAAACCTGATTAAGCCCAGTTTCTGAAATCAGGGATACTTTCTTAAGCAATTAAAAAAAAAAAAAAAAAAAAAAAAAAGTAAAAGTATTTCGCTTGTTAGTAAGTGTATTAACTAGAAGCATGTTAAAAACTTTCTGATGTTTAATTTTTTAAACATATTGTTTTACCTGATTTCCACCTACTCCTGAGTGGAATCAATGCCATATAAAACTTTATTTAACCTGATTTTTTGAGCTGAAACACCACAATATTAAACCTGGAAATGACAAAAACAAATCACATAGTTTACATAAATCATTGTGACTTAAGCATTAAATAAACACTTAATTGACCCAGAAAAACATACAGGTTTTACCATGATAACCTGACAAATTTCTATTATGTATGTTTTACGCCTGTCAAGTAATTGCAGTTAACTTCTGCGATTACCGCGTTCATTTTTTAGGAGATTATTTTTTTAACGCATGTTAATCGCACTCCTGTCTTGTCCCTCTTAGCATTCCGTAATTCATTTCCTGCGGTACCATTTTAGTGCATGCCAGGATTGAATAAGAGTAGTTATCATTTGAATATAAAATTAATCACGGAACCGCATTATGTAGCTAAGCACTCAAACTGAAGGACTTGTGAATGGGACATTTTTTTTTTTTTTAACTTTCTGACAATTCATTGGATAGAAAGAGGGTTACTTGTATCTACTGTCAAAGTGAGTTCTAGTATCACAAAAGTACATCTACTCTGCTGTACCACCTGCGTGCTAAACATGCTTTCACTTTTCTGCTACAGACATCAACAATACAACAACAAATGAAACCCGTCAGTTTCGACAGAGCACTCTTTTAGAAATTCAGGATCGCTGCAAACCCATGAATCAAACTAAGTATGATACTATATGTATAACCACTGCTGTTGAATAGCTACCGACTGGAGACCCGATAACATTGTAGCTTTGTTTTATTTCAATTACCGCATTTATTTTTAAACGATATTGTTTACAATTATGGAGGATATAACCGTTACTTTTTAAATTTGTTTTGTTTTATTTTGGCAATTTCAAGTTATTAATAAGAGAATTGTGAAGTATTATTATTATTATTATTATTATTATTATTATTATTATTATTATTATTATTATTATTTAAATGACAATGAAAAACATCAGTTTATGAGTAAAGGAAACTGATAATTGTAAATGCAGTAAGGTGAGTAATAAACTGACTCCACTGTGATCTAACAGTTGGTTCAAACAGTTTAACAACAATGCTGGATTCTAAATAAATATAAAACTATAAAGAGAATCCAGAAATAAGAAAACAGGGTTTTTATGTTGGGTTGCTTTTTGGATAATAATAATAATAATAATAATAATAATAATAATAATAATAATAATAATAATAAAACAAACTTAAATGAGATGGATGCAGTAATTGTACCAATTAAATATGAAATTAAAAACAAGATTAACTGAGATTAAAAAAATGTAATTGCAAGCGCTATACATTTTTTGAATTGCCTGACAGCCCTAGTATGTTTACATTGCCAAGAAAAAAAAAATGTCTGTATAGCAAAATAAAGCAAATTTCAATATTTGCTTTGCACAAACATTTGGTGCAAAGTAAACTTGTCGGTCTCCTTATCACTTGTGTCAGATCTTGTTCTTTTGATAAAATATTGGTGAACAAGGACAATTACATGTCAGAATGACAAATGACAAACCCTAGAAAAACTAGAAAGGGGTGTTCTTGTGAACAAAAGCAATGCATAGATGAGTGCATAATGAAAAGAGAATGGCATCCCTGAGAGAATGGATTTTAAAACATGGATAATTATGGATATGTGAAAATAGGAGTAATGGTTAACCCCTTAAGGCACACAAGGAATTAGCTGGTTGTTCAAACAGTTTCTTCTTAAACTACATTTAAGGGTGACTCAAGTATCACAAGGAAACTGACCAGTTGGATGACCAGATCCAGCATGTCAGTACATTTGAAACCCTATTCCGTGCACCTCATAGCAAAAATAAGAAAGTTAGCATCATTTTATTTGTGCGACACATACGTCCCTTGTACCTTAAAGAGTTAAATTAAGTTTGTATCAATAAAGGTTTCTGAAATATGAGGGTTCAAACAAATGTGGCACCACACTTTATCTCAAAGTGTGGTGAGGATTCTCGTTGGTTAAACGGTGCTTTGAAAAATGAGTATAAACTGCTAACCCTCTCTCAAAATGGCCTTTTAAAAAACAGCCATCTACAAAATGGCATCCATACTGGGTGAGAGGTCAATGTCAAGGTGACCCACACATTTGGTGGCATCTTTGTAAATTACTATCACAAAACGGTTGAATTTATAAGATACCCATGATCGAACAATTGAATACAGTTGTGTAGCAAATATGAAGCCAAACGTTAAAGTGACTGGCACAGTTAGATTTTGCCAATGGAGTTTCCTTAACAATGAAAATATGATGTCAGCATCTGTAGATGTTTAGGAGATATGAGCTGCTGGAGAAGTGGCAGTGGCAGCAGACTTACAAACTATATAGAAGCTCCCCTTCGAGGGATGCTGAATTAGATGTGGGTGAGCTTTAAAACAATGACAGCACAAGGACAGCAACAATGTTAGCACTCATTGATAAGTACCAATGGTACCATATCAGTGCAACTGTGATACTATATCAATTACTAAATGAGAGTATTTTAAAGCTTATGTTTAATGTGTAAGAAAAAAAAAACATACTTTGTACTTTTCTGTATTCATTTACATTTTTTGAAAGCAATCATCTCATTCGAACTTCTCATATGACGGCTTGTGGTCACCATGTTCCTTTTCCAATAATGGCACAACACATAGCTTTCTTGAGAAAGTCTTGATACAAATATATCATGGAACCATAACCAAATTCTTTCACAGAAAAAAGGCAGAGGGTAGTCAAAACTCCAACCAGAGGAAGACAAATGAGAAGGCTGCTTCAGCTCCTGCTGGAGATACATACAACAAACCACACTTCCTCACTAACAATCAGGTCAGATGCATTCAGCAACATATATTTGACTTGCAACTGCATTCACACCCATGTGTTTCTTGTCTGTAGTTGTGCACTAAGTACTAGCAAATGGTCCCCACATACAGTGTGTTCAATCAGAGTGACATATGACTGCCATACTTCCACATTCATTCATTTCCAAAGTGGAGTCAATTACTAACTATGAAAGAAAATAAATATAGGCTTCTTTAGATTTCCCAGCAGGCTTGGCCAAACTGATTGGCCCAGGCAAAGGCTCTGTAATTACAACAAACTCATTATAAACTCACAGATAATAATCTGATTTTAATTTAACCGGGAATAATTGGGACCGTATTTTAGAAAAAAACAGATCTTGACTCAATCATGTTGGCCCCAAACATTGATCAGCCAACAGATCCTGCCATGTCTCACGTTTTTGGCAGTTTTATGCTCTTCCCAGGGGACTATTTTCCCCAGTACAGTTGCATGAAATTAATTAACATTTATTATGAGGGGATTAGAAACGCAGTCAAAACATCAATTAAAGATCAGATCAAGTCTGGGTTCCCTCAAAATTCACATAATGCACTATCTATCTATCGATCTATCTCTCTACCTACCAACCTACCTATCTATCTATCTATACTTTATATGTGCACCACTTTGGCAGCACTGTGATATATTATTAAAGTTAAATTACTGGGAAACAGAGCTGGAAACTACCCAAGCCAACCAGTCGTGAAACATTGGGCTGGCAAATGGTGAGTTTGGGCTGCTATTATTGTTGCTGTAGGAACATAAGTCAGACCTCCATCTATGATGTTATACACATAAAAGTCAAATACTGAAAAATAAGAGTAAGTCACATTCCCATCTGTAATAAACGGCATATATACATCTTTTATGAAGGCCAAGGCAAAATAAATATAATTATTTGCACTTAATTTCCTACGTAACATTAATATCAAGTGGAAAATATAAAAACTGCACATTTTTTGGGGTTAAAAAGGCAAGGCAATCTATAGATTTAGAGTAACGAGAAAGGTTTGGATTGTGTTAAACGTTTTCTTTACATACATCTTTCTTTTGTAGAAACATAACTTATAATATGTTTGTACATGCTGTAGGGCTATAGTGCCTATTATTGTTTAGGTACAGAATAATCAGAAATATGGCAGTCAGAATAATATTCATGTATAATAGTACATTATTTTCTAAATCTAAATCAAATACATAATTGCTCATACACTACCAAATCCCAATTGATGGTATCTAGCGTTTATCAGTATTATTATAACAAAAGTTAACCCTGATCAGTTCAGTTTCAGACAATTATTTTCAAGCCAATAAAAAAAAATAAGAAAAACAACTTAACTTCAGCATTGTAACAATGCAATTTATATATAAAAAAAATGAGAAATAAAGCTCCATTAAAAACTGTTTCTGTGAGCCAAACCATTTTCTATGCCAGGGTATGTTTTATGAGCATTTTTAAACTATATCTTCTAACCTACAAAAGTGTGCAGGTTATAAGATGAACTCTCGCATATATGTGTTCGTATAAACCTGTTCTTTAATGCAAAATAACATAATTGTAAGAATATAACATGCACTCTGTGTATAATATGCAGCTAAGCTCTTTTGTACAATGTTCAAATCTTGTATACTAACTACCCTATCAAAATCATATGCTACTATAACTTCAGTATTTTGTTAGTAAAATACTGTGTAATCTGTATATAACATAGAAATTGTCCTAAAGCTTGTAAAAAGGTGTGCATTATAGGCAGTAAATTATGGTATGTAGCTTTTCATAGAAATGTTGCATATATTTAATTCCAATATTTGGTTTAAATGTGCAATGTGAAAAAAAATATACCAGACTGTGCTAATACAGATTTGGAATATAACACTTTGAGAATCTATCCCTAAATATAGACATTGATGTGACCTCATATTACTGTAAATGTACCTGTAAAATAGTACATTTTACTGGATGGTTTTCATAATCCAACTTGATGGAGAGAATGACAAAACACTGTTGTGAACTGAATCTCAAAGCAAATGTTTATGCGATATGAGACCTTAAAAAGATTCCACCAAAATCACAGTGGAGTACATATTATCTCCTTTACAGGGATGCTTAAATATGGTAGTTGATTGCTCATTTATTTTACCATTTACTGTAACAGACGTGGGCAATGAGGAGGGCAATCTAGGGTTATGGTTTGAAAATACATATTTCATAAGGTTCTCCCTGATACCAAACAGTGATGTTCATGGGTAAATGCAATGCTTTTATTTTGTATCTATGTTGGCATTGCATTATTCAAAGATGTACTGATAAGTTACCAATATAGTACTTGTGGTTACAGTGAGATGACAGGAAAATACATCTTTAAAAGATCTCTAAACGGAGACAACACATTTTAAAGTTTATTTACCAAAAAAACAGTAAGTTTGTTCTTCGTCTAAATGATCCTTAAAAATGTAATAATATTGTGATTTGACATATAAGAGTCATTAAGCCTTTGTACTAGAAAAACACACTGCTGTTTGGTTGTCCTTCATGCTCTGTATTGGACACAGGTAAACTACGTTTAACACGAGAATTACGCAAAACCTTTGACCTTTATGTCAAAGTATGGAATATCAGACTAATTCACTGTTCACTACGTTCTCATCAGTATAACTAATAATCAAATTTGGATAGATGTCTGTAGAATTAAACAGTAAGGTACAAATTGGTTCTGATTGTATTCAAAGTAGATAAAAAATACCATGAAAAATTGTCTTATTTTTTTGATATAATCTCAAAGCAGTACATCTATGGATCCAGAGACCATGTTTTTTTTACAAAGAATAATGCATATTAAAGTATTTTACAATCCATGGTTCCCAAATACAGTAATCTTTTTTTGGAAGGAAAATGTTACCAGATGTCTTGTGTACAGTATATGAATGTTTGCATATATAGATGACTAATTTCAACCAGTAGAGGCACCTGCATGTGAACTCAGATTTCAAACAAACAGCAGTAAGTTTTTCTACAACAGAGAAAAACAGGAAGTCAACAAAAAGAAAATAAATTTGGCAGAGAAAAGATTCTTATTTTCAAAATATGTTGCCTCTCACATTTTGAGCAATACTTTATTAGTTTCTTACCCCCATTTTAATTTAACTGTGGTCATTGTCATTTACACTGTAGTAAATATAAATGCTTCTTTGAATGAACGATTTGTACCATTTTTTGTTTGCTGATGCTGTGGCTAAGCAGCAGATACAAGCACTTCAAATATATGTGTATTGTATACACTGGAATATGCAAGGAATTGTTTTTAGAATTCAATAACACAAACAAAATGTGTTTAAAGAAAGGGTTTTACGAGGGATTATACAAATTACATAATTTTTAAGCAAACCATTAGTTTGTTTAAACATTTTTATTACTACGTTTTATGTATTATTTAGACAGCCTTACATGCAAACCACATTCACCTGTGTGGGCCAAAAATATAAGAGAGGACAGTGGGTAGCACAGTGGGTTAATGCATTAGCCTTTCAAATTCAGTTTAGGTCACTTATGAAATTAGCTTGGTCGTTTCAATGTGTCCCTCAGTGGACAGTTACGAAACCACCAAACAATTTGGCACTGGGGGAACTTTACTTGGATGAGTAAAGTGACTGTTGTATCCCCCCTCTCCAGGACAGGCTTGACACTGTGTTATCCCTCACAACATAAGCCCCTTTCACACAGGCATACTCTACCCGGGTCGGACCCTACCCAGCTCACGACATGGTGCCATGCGGGTCGGCTACGCGATTTTTTTTAAGAAGCCGGGTCGACCTGGCTGACAGAAGCAAGTACACAATGCGAGTATGCAGTGCCACGGAAGCAGCAGCATTCACATGACCACCCTTTTATCTGTTCAGGCTTTCAAGATGGTATACTTGTTATGGACGCTTCCATCCAAACGTCTCTAGAGTGAATCGTCTGCCTAAATGTTGATTAGAGCAAATGTTTCTTCATCCCTGCTGCAATCTGACTCATGGTGTGTCTCAAATCAACAGAAATATGACTAAACAGAATAAACGGAAATGTGGCTGCTTCGTCTGCTTACAAACGCCTAGCATGCATTTTGTCTCGCTCATCCCGGGTCATAGCATGTCGACCCACATCCTGAGGGTACATGGTTTCACACTACGCTGGATTGTGACTCAGGTAGCCAGAACCCGGGTAGGCGTGTGAAAGGGGCTATAGAGTGGAGGGTGTGAGTGAAACAGAAACAGCTAGATCCATTTTCCTTAAAACTTCCCTTGTATCAACATCTCTTCAATATTCTCAACATACTGTAGGAAATAATAATGCAAAAAACCTCTACACTCTTGCAAGTATGTAATGTATACCATCCTCAATCAGCCATGAAAAGAGTGTAGTGTTGTGGAAATGTGAGAATCCAAGGATGATAAAATTATCCATGCTAATAAATACCTTCCTTCCGCATCTGTGTACAGTGTTACTTAACATGTACTCTCATGGTATTGTTTTCATTCTTTCTTAATAAGCTTTTTAATTGTAAATCAATCACATGGAATGCAGCGTTTACTTCCTTGCAGTCAATAAAAACATCTGAATTGGAAATAATGACCAAAAAAAAAAAAAAAAATGCCAGGGGAGCTTCAACACAGATAGCAAGGCTTCAACACAGATAATAAAAAAATAAAATAAACAACAACAACAACATTTATGTAAGCAATCAAAAATTACCAGCTGGTGCTAAACCTACAGTATGGCTCTATTCCAAGAGGAATTGAATTGAATGAACTCTGGTACACTGTTGTGTTTGAAATATTAGTCGAACTTAGGGAATAGAAATAGTAATTATCTGACTTTTACAACCCATTTCAGATTCCGTGCACAAAAAAATAGAACCCAAGTTCCCACAATTGAATGCAATTTCAGTAGTTTCCACCGGAAAGCACACCTTCAGTTAAAAATGCTGGTAAGGGAAGTAGGAGTCAACCTACGCAATACTATCTCCAGCAAGTTCTCTATTTCAACGTGGGACTTTTTTCTTAATTAATTTCAATGATATGTATTCTATACGTCAAACAGTTGTTTAAAATACATCTACTGGTGACAAGACGCTCTCTATGGGGTCCATTTTATTGATTTAACTGGTGGCAGATCAAGATACTACTGTTGTTAAAATCATTAAATTAGGACCCCCTCTGCAGTTTTGTATGTTTTTTAACTGACAAAAATACACAAGCGGCTGGTTTCACAGACCCTGATTAGCACTAATCGTAGACTACCTAATGTTAGGTTAGGTAAAGCAATTCAAGATGAGGGTTAACCATGGTCTGTGAAACCAGCCGTAAGAAACTCACATGATCTCTTTAGTTACCTTGGTCCACAAAAGGCCCTATTGTCATGCTTTAGAGAGTGGGGGGTATTTTGAACCAACACTGTTTACATGAAATTATTAGACCCCCTATACCTGAAAAAGATATTGATGTTAAATTGGAGTTCACTGGCAAGTTCACAGGCTGTGTAAATCTCGCTCTGCTTGTATTTCAGTGTGCAGACTTATTCCATAGGGGACCACACAGGACACTGAGATGGTAGGTACTGTAGCTTAGTTACAGGACCAATCAGACACAGCATATACTGCTTAGTGTTAATATTACACAATATGCTTGCAATATACCCATGATTCCTTGTTTAAAACACTGGTAGTATGTGAGACAATTGAAAAAGACCCTGAAATGTCATCTCAGTAGGAGTCTCCGGGATGAACAGTTTGCTGAAATCACTTCCTGTGTGTCAGTATGCAAAATCAAAATGAGTCACATACAGTACAGTAGTATTCTTCTTGTGAGCTGAGGCCTACGCAGCATACTTATGAAACAGGAACAAACTTCTGGCATCTTCTGTAAACCAATATATTTAAATATGTGGTTTCAAATAGGCCTAATTACTACACACTTTCTGTAGTAGTGTAATAATTACTTGTTGTTGTTTTTTTTTACCACCAATCTATGCTCTACGCTCTTATTCTAGTGGCAATTGCCCACTATAGCCACTGTTATATAATGTCTGATCAGTTGTAAATAACTATATTGGGTCATTCCATACCAACTCAACCAGAGCCGTTGCCCGACCGTCTCAGATTTTGCTAGAAAAATTCACCTGGGGGTTTTCGGGCCCGCTGAGTTCAGAAATGCTAATATATATTTTTTTTTTGTTGTTGTTTTAATTTCCCCTTCAAGCTGTGACCTGGCAAAGGTCAACCTAAAGTGAAAAAGTGACCCTGATCAGAAAAATCACCCTGTGCTCAACTTAGATGTTACCATCATGTGTAGCACCTCGATGGACTCGTAATGAATAGGGCTTTAGAGAAAAAAATACCAGGAGCAAGTTGCCAGACGAGGGGTAATTGACAAGTTTTATTTGAACTTCAGCCCAACCCTTTACCCTGTAGGGGATGCGGGTCCTAAAATGTTATTATTGCTGTAGGGACCATACTTCCAAATTTTTTGAAACACTTTTGGTTTCAAGTCCCCCCACTGGTCATTAATTAACCCCCTTTGAAATTTGAATTTTTGGTATTTCTACTAAGTTTAGGCCGAAATAACTCACGTGGGGGGCTCCAAAATAGATTTCTTTGTTACAGTGACATATTTGAAACTACCAAAACCTCACTTAGGTGCGTTTTGAAAACTACAAACTGATAGAAAACACAAAAAATAGATAATCTTGGCAAACTGACAACAACGCCAGTAAATCGGTGCAGTAGACCAGATTACATTTCATGGTGTTGATTTGTGCTGACTTTATATTGGACATGAATAGGATGACCACTTAAAGTTGATTAGCCAGGGCCTGAAATTCCAGCAATGAATCCAGTGCTAATTTAGGTATTTGTCCCTTTCCAATGAGTTCATCTGAGAGTATCTTGAAACACCCATGCTTCTATTTTTTAGTTACCTTCCTTCTCAGGGATCGGTCCCCTCAAGAATGATGCATTGGTTGTGTTTCAACACTGGGATTGGCAAAGTTATTCAGCCTCTTTACCCAAACAAATCCCACTTCCTTTGACAGTTTTGAAATGTGTTTGGCACAGGCTTATCTTGCTGAACTGAAACCGGTAATTAGTAAAGTGTGCTTGCCATTAAACCAAAGACATGTAACCTTCAAAGAATTTGGGGGTCCCAGGGCACCCCAGAATACTGCAGAAACAAAGTTAACGTACACATATCTATCTATCTATAGATATATATAGTATTGTAAAAGTGATCATGGATCAGCTTTAAGTAAAATCAGTGACCAAGCTTTCATAAACACATCACATTAACGCTGCTTTTGAGCTATTTCTGCTTCTTCGATATCAAAATGGTCTTTAGATAACTTACAGTTGTACAGCCATGTACGAACTATAAAGCCACAAGTGAAGTTCAAAGCATGTGATCTTCATCATAGATAGGGCAAAAGGTAAAAACAATGTGGCATCAACTGCAGTAAGAAAATCAAAGGATACAACTGTGTACCAAACACTAATACAATGGCCTGTATTTTCCACTATGGGCAAACCATCTGCAAATTACCCCAATCAGAGTAAATGTATTACATGGACAATCTGCCCATAGTTGAAAACAGGGCCAAAAACCTCAGAATGTAACGTCTCTGAAAATGAAAAAGTCACACAATCTCAATATGGCAGGCATTTTAGGTCAGAGGTTCGTGTCATTGCAACACATTTAGCATGTATGGTTTAAATAACCCTGCAAATATGAAGTAACTACCTCAAATGGTTCTGAGATATGAGGTTTCAAACACTGTTGCGACGGCAGCTATGTAAAATAATAGGCATCCGAGGTCCCACGTCTAAGTGAAGGGTGTCGTTCGATTTAGAAAATGTAAAGTTGCAAATTTAAACGGTTTATAAGATATAAGCAGTTGTTGTAATGGTGGCAGTGAATTTGCAAATGCATACAAGCACTCCTTACACGGATGCTTAATTATCCACAGAGAATTAAACCAGACAAGCAGAATAGTGCCCTGCTCAAGTTCAAATCACCTCTTACTGGCAGTACCGTGAGTCAATTTAACTGCTTTTAGACTTATGAATTAAAATATGCACACCACAAGGGTTAATAATAATAATAATAATAATAATAATAATATGGAAAGGTGTAGTACACGTGTGACACTTTCAGCTGGCTTCACAGGAGAGACTGTTAGCATTCAAATGAGGATATGTGCAAACCCTGTAAGGCGCTCCCTGGGATTGTTTATGACTGACTTTGCACAGGAGGGAAGAGGGAGCGCCAGGCCGCCACAACCCAAATGGAGCAGAGCCAGTCAGAGTGGGAGTAGGAATGGTGCCTAAAATGCCAAAAATAATGTCTGGGCCTATATAAAGCAAAATTTCATAAAGCTGACAACGCTTAGTCATGAGAAACACCCAGTACTTTACAGCAGAAAAAAAACAAGGTTACTGTGTGGCTGGTTAAAACAATTTCAATCTCAGTATTATTATTATTATAGTAGTAGTAACTGTGTGTTACTGTGTGCCAACTATCAGACTTTTGGGCCTACACACTTGCAAGGAGGCCCCATTTTCTTTTTGAGGTTGTGAAAATGAATACAATATATGCATATGCACATAATGACTTCTTTGAGTAAGTGTACCGCATTTGTTTCCAAATGAAACCTCGTACAGGTGCTTAATAAGGAAGTACAGCTCTTTGGTTGGCACTGATCATATGCAAGTCCACCGAGACTGGGTAGGACGGGGAAATTTCCCAGGGGCCCAACGCCCCAAAGGAGGCCCTGAAGATGTGGGAATAATAATAATAATAATAATAATAATAATAATAATAATAATAATAATAATAAATAAATAAATAAATAAATAAATAAATAAATAAATAAATAAATAAATAAACAAACCCTCCCACATACACACCACTGAGGGTGTGCAGGCCTATTCAAATTCCATTTGTTTGACATATCAAACAAGCACCAGCATGACTGGAAATGTATCGAAAACAACAATATGCAAAAAATGTGGTGAATATTTTGCTGTTTTGTCTTAAATCAATGTAATGGGTTTATCTTACATAATTATTACCTTGCCTGCAATAGGTACTTGATTCTGTAGACTAGTAACATAATGGGGTGACATGCCCTTTGAACCACAGACACAACCTGTTAACAAAAACAGTCCTGACCTATTCAGCAAACTCTGAGCCACAACAGAGACAAAATAAAGAAGGTCTTGTGACACTTGGACCCGTTCCTTTGTCAGATGGTGTCCAGAATCATTACTTACAACTTTTCAAGTCATCATGACCTACATCCATCATATGCACATGTACAAATGTAAGCGTGACAAACATGCTGACGGACAGACAGGGAACCTTTGTTGACACCCAGATTCTGATACCCTCAAAAACTTAGAAAATAGTTGTGCAAGTTTCATCTAAATTGGATAAGCATTTCTGTAGATATATGGAAGTGTGACATAGATAGGTACAGGTGCCTTTGTCTTTATCTGCATTTCGCTTGAATGTGCATCCCCCAGCAGTGGAAATAAATATGAACTTGGACTCAATATAAAATTGTTAATACTGTTACACTAGTATTGTAACCTAAATGTCTATGAGTCTCCAGGTAATTACATAATCACTGTCTGGAAACAAAGATAGTGTATTTATTGCACGTAATCAGTATAAATTTTATCTGGAACAGTTTAATGCATTATTTGTATAACAATCAAGGGGTGAAGTTTATTTTGCAGATAATTATAGCCTTTGTTGTGCTGATGACCAAGATAAGCCAGGTTCCAAACCATTAACTGGTAAGCTTGTTCTGGCAGATACATGCAGGGAACATTTTGATGTGGTGTTTGTGAGATCCCTGCATCCTTCTGGAAATCACTGAGATCAGGCAGGAGGTCACTGTAGCTAACACCTTTTTGACTGCTTTGCCAACAGTCTTGGTTCAGAAAGGTACAAAACAAACGAAATGCACACAGTGAGCATGGTGTGAGAATTGAACCCCCTGCATCTCAAAAGAGGAGCAGGCGCAACACAAAATAGTGCTGATGGCGCTTCAGTAAGAGAACCTACCTTCGTCATTGTAACAGCTTGTTTGGTGGGATTGTTTCTGGACAAGCTGCGTGCTGTATATAGTTACATATGTTCACATATTTGTTGAAGTATTACTCAAAAGTTTGTTATTTTTACATGTATTGTTTTGTTTTGTTTTGCAATCATCTGTATTTTATTGCAATGACTCACCCTTGTCTTTAAGGTGCTTCGCCTGATTCTACATGAAAATAATAATATTTATTTTTAAAAAATACAAATAATAAATTCCATGCAATTGCAATACAAATACATTCATTCAAATCAATTTGAAAATATTATTCACCCAAGCACAGTTTGCAACAGTCTTAATACTGAGTTACTGTATTGTATTCTAGCTAGTACATTCATTTTCACTCATGCAAATCAAGCCATTTGGTTCCCACAATTGCACAGAGGACCCAGTCTAAGTGGCTTGTGCATACTTTGGTAATATAAGGGATCTTTCTGATAAACTTCCCAATCTGCAGAACTATAATAATACTCATTTCCTCATGAGAAGAAACCCCAGGAATCACTATGGTTATTGTATTTCTTGCTCTTATTGTATTACTTGTATTGTAACACTTGAAATGTATTTGCTTACGATTGTAAGTCGCCCTGGATAGGGGCGTCTGCTAAGAAATAAATAATAATAATAATAATAATAATAATAATAGCCACTTCATAGTCCCCCCTGAGAAAAAAAAAGCAAACATCTATACTAATCAACATTTAAAAAAACGAAAAACAACCTAACCATCGGATCCCTTCAAACATCACACAATTGAGAAGTTCTAGTTTGTTTTAGAAGAACCTGAGTGATTTCTAAACTTCACCATAGTCATCAGTTAAACCCTGAAAATCAATACATATAATTATACAGTACAGCCAATCATAACGCATATGTCATGTGCTGTATGCTGTGGCACCTCAGGTTAATTGAGGTTTATTTTTCAGCCATAATCAAACATGGCCTAGAGAATCACAGAATACACCTGTGTACTGAGTATGAAGGCAATATCTCAAAGTGTCTTTATCACCCGAAAAACAAAAAGTTACATGACCCCAATATGGTGGCCAACCATCTTGGGTCACAGGTCATTACATTTTGCCAGCAGAGTTTCCATAACACTGGAAATGTGAATTTGCCAATTACATGGCTAATGAGATATTATCAGTAGTAAGTGTGGTGGTGGGTTGACAGGCTTTTTACAGGGATTCTTAATTAGCAGCATTGGCACATTAGCACAGCACATTAACATTTTTGGGAGATATGAGAGAATCTAAATGGAAACATTTAAACATTCTCAGATAAAGAAAAAAGTGAGAACGAAAAGCAGAACGATTCTATTACACCAGTTGTAAATCCAAGTGGCCACGATTGAGAGGATAAAGTTTTGTAGTCGTTGTAAACACCCCTTTTTAAAGCACTACATGTGTATGATGTGTGACATCAAAAAGATTAGTATAGATCCTCCTTAATTACCATAACCTCACACCCACTGGTTTCTAAACCCAAAGATACATACAACATTGTTCCATTTTTTTTTCAGAAAGCTAAATATCATATTCCCCAAAGACAGTTTCAATCAATCAATCTTTATTTTATATAGCGCCTTTCATAGTGGACCACCATCACAAAGCACTTTACAAAATGCAGTAACAACAAGAAAATCCATAATACTTTAAATACAGAGAAAGGCATAATGACAGGCGCCACTTCCTCTCACCTTAAAACATACTTGCCACTATGTCACAGTGAACTAAATTTCAAATGCGCATAATACAGCTTTTATTATTATTTGTTTATTTAGCAGATGCCTTTATCCAAGGCGACTTACAGAGACTAGGGTGTGTGAACTATGCATCAGCTGCAGAGTCACTTACAGCTACGTCTCACCCAAAAGACGGAGCACAAGGAGGTTAAGTGACTTGCTCAGGGTCACACAATGAGTCAGTGGCTGAGGTGGGATTTGACCTCCTGGTTATAAGCCCTTTTCTTTAACCACTGGACCACACAGCCTCCTCAGCTTTTGAATAAAACTGTTAATAATAACTATTTCTAAAACAGACTGCACAAATAACAATCCATATTGTGTTTATAAGTATAGACATGGGTCCTTATTTTAAAACAAGTGATAAGGCTTTTTTTTTCCCTGAGAGAAATAAAACAATAGCAACTGTATTGAACAACTCATCTGCAGGAAGGTGCAGTTTAGTTATTGTTCTGAGTTGTTTCTTGCTAGTTTTACACAGGTTTTATTCCTCTTTGAAATCTACTATTGCTATTGTCTTCTAAATAGGGCCCCCTCTGTTTTTTAACACTTAAATCTACCTTAGATTAGTTTTGCTTTTTTGAAGTTTAACATTTTAAGCTAAGTATCAGAAAAAGGATAAAAAACTGCATTTTTCCTTTCAGGGGGATTTGTTTAGTTTATGTCTGTCTGTAAGTAACTTACATTTTCTGATTGTAAAGTTTCTACTGTACAGGGCTACATTCACAAAGCAAAATAACACAGACTGGTAGTGTAGCTGTCTTACACACTGGCACACGAAACCTTTCTGTCTTGTCAATGCGTTCAAAACCTGGTGCCCTGGAGGAAGCGCTTCTCTCTGGGGGATTAGAGGGCAGTTCAGCCACCATGCCCACACAAATCTTGGCTTCTGTGCAAGAAAGCTGACAGTTATTATTTACCTCACTGCTCTGCTAGCAAGCTGACAGTTAGTGTTTATCTGGCTGCTTTGCTTTACAGAAAAGCTGTGGGGCATAGCATTCAGTGAAGCCTGGCAGAGGAGGAAATAACTGCATTGTTAACCTCTAACTGCAATGTAAAAACAGCATTTGTAAAGTAAGTGCTTGTAAGGGTAACAGAGGTGATATACTGTATTGCCTTGATCTATTTTAGCCAGCAGAAAGTTAACCTAGACCTTTTCTTGTGATAATCCATGGTGTGAATACACCCCGTTAATGGCTGCTTATTTAGTTGTGCATTTTAGTATACTAAAATGTATTATTTTCCTCCACGCTGTCCATCCACCTGTCCTTCACAATCCTTTTCTCAAAAACAAAGTGAGTCATTGAGGTCGTACAGGGAAGCTAAGTAATATACTGTATTGTGGGAAACCTCTGAACTTTTACCTCCTTTGTAGAGAGGAACCGATGCTCCTATATAAAACATTTTTGTACAATTAATGAGTATTCCACTATGAAACTAACTATGACATTGTATTTTTTTTAACTACACATTTTCCCTATTTCAGTGATGTGACTTAGAGTTGAGAATCATTAAGTAATGAGACTTGAAAATGAGCACCTTGCGCAGACAGTCATTTTCATTACAATAAATCCGTGCTTTGATTATGAAAGCTAGAGGTTTTAATTAAGTGACCAAGAGATATACATATATTTAAGAATATGTAAATATATGTTGCTATTTTAAAGTATTCAAAAAACAGTTTATGCATAGCTTAACTGCACGCTTTGGCAAGTGCAGGTGTTTATTATAACTGAAGATGTATTTTTGCATTTAAAATAAAAAATGCATTTAGTAAACATCTACATTTTTTTCACTGAAGTGATACGTTTTTTTGGAAAGGGCGCAACATTGTTATTTACCACATGGATTGCATGTGATTTTGGCAGTGTAAAGAATTCCAATAACACATGTACATCATTAGAACCCAACATAACAAAGCAAACAGCTGTCAATGTTTATTGTCGAGACTCTGCAGACTTGGACCGCTGTTAATAACTTCATTTGGAAAGTCGACCCAACGTGAATTTAATCAAGGCCGGGCAAAGAGGTCCCTTAAAGTCATGGTCAGTTAATGGTTGGCTTCTAGCCGCGCTGAGCTGCTGATGTTCGAAATTAACGTCTCGGCCGTCCTCACATTTAGGACCTGGGAGCAGCCATTTAATATTCCCCAGCTGTAAACAAACAGAAAATTGCCAATATGTTTTTAACAAGACAATAACTTTTTATTAGTCTTTCCTCTGAGGACTGGGTGGCACTGCTTTGATCTCTGGGAACCTGGATATACTACTGAACTGTGCGACCTGATTTATTCCAAAAGCCTTATTTTTAATAAGAGGATAATATGTACCACAAGGACAAAGGCTGAACTAAATGACTTTACTGCATGTACAAAACAGAGACCAGTTTGAAAGAGGGGAACTCCATGTGTGAAATCTTGTATTCAGTTAACACTGCAGCTGAGCATCAAGAATAAAGTATTTAAAAAGGGAAAAAAGGACCACATTTTGCACACAAGCACCAAGTCTTTTCTTTTGGGCTAGCCAGGCTGCTCCGCCACATTATATCCCCATGTCCAGCAATATGTTTTTCCAGTGAGGAATAATTAATAAGACAGAATGCAAAGAAGCAAATCTGAATGCTTTTGTGATCTACTTAGCATTTACAGCCCATTGTAAAACAGAAAGCCAGAAATAATGAGGTGGCCATGCGCTAGACTTTGATATACCATGAGCAGTTCTCATTGCTGAAAATGTAAGTGTGACATAAATACAAAACTTACAGCAGTAAATATGAAAGAACACTATAATGCCATCCCTGGATACTTGCATCCCTGTGGGGTATAACAAAATGATAACCATGAAAATATAACATACCTTGTTGCTTTTCCTCCTAAACTGCCTTTCAATGCAACGTACCTTTATTGATATTTTCTTTTTAAAAAGATGCAGATTTACTGCTAATTCCACTCTGGCAATGAAACAGCATTCCTCAGATCCCCCAGACGTGTCACATCTAAATAGAAAGGCTGGTGCTTTAGAAAAACAAGCAACTATGGCACAGGCTCCCTGCACCTACCCTGCATTACCAGTGGATCCATACAGTAGACCACCTCTGGTGAACTTACCATATGGAAGAACATATCCCATTATATTTTTTTGCTTTTACTGTGAAACTGGTCATTTGTTGCAAACAAAAGGAATGTTTTAGATGTAATGTCTCTCAACTCTGAGCTGAAATCGTTCATTTTATTCTTTTTTTCAAAAAGAAAACCTGAAAGTTTTAGTTGCATCTACTGTAAAATGATCTGCATGTTTCTGGCATGAATAAACAAAGTGTTGAATATTATTAGAATAATAATTATTATTATTATTATTATTATTATTATTATTATTATTATTATTGGACTACCATAACACATTACAACTTTATGAATAACAGGCAGGAAAAATAAGTCATTCTTGCCTATTCATGTTGCCATATTGAGAACTGAAGTTGGTAAAGTACATGAAGAAAACAGAAAACTGTTGAAGGTATACAAATATTTTAACCTTTTACCTACAGTACTGTGCGCTTATTACATGGTTATAAGGACCCTCTGTACTGTATGCGCATGGTTTTTGAAAATTAGTAGTGCAACATTGTGCTGTGCACAGAAAAGTACAACATTTACTGTTGGCAGGATTTTTATAATAAAAATCTTCATAAACCGGAAACAGTTCAGTAAGTCTTTTGAATGCATAATTACAAAACAATTGGCAAATTCAGACTTGGGTTCACTTTAAAATGTACACCTGCAATTCAGTCTAGTACAGCACATACAGTGTAGATATTACTTCGCGCTATGCTGTAGAGTAGTTAATAGTAGTTCTTTTTTTGTGGTTGTTCTAAACCAGTCAGAGCATTCAGTGTTATTCGTGCCAAGCTATTGGATACAGTTCTGTTAGCCATCCATGCAAATGACTGAAACTTTGTTTTATTAAGTGTCAGTAATAAATGAAACCCCTCTGACAATCACAGATGAAAAAAAATGTGTCAGAAAACTTGCTTTATTCTAAAGCAAGACATGGAAAACAGTCACATTTTTCCCCTGAAAAAAAGCCAACAACTCTCCCCCACCCTCCTCCTCCTCATCATCTCTTTTCAATATCACTGACTATCTGGCAGCGAGGACGCACTTCATGCTTGGCTCACAAATGGGCACTTCCAATTGTGAGCCCCTGTCATGTGAACAGATGGAAACAGAGGATCTCAGCTTTTACTGGGGATGGGTCAAAAGGTCTACCGCCTCAGAAGGTGGGTTAGGCAGGACCCAGCAGCAGGGGCTTTCTGTCCTGTGACAGTGAGAAGTCTGGACGGCCTGCTGCGGAAGCACAGATACTCAGACTTGCACCTCGGCAGGCACTCAGCATCCCGGCACCAACTAAGGCATGGGCTTGTATAGGCACTTCAACTTTAAAAGCATGTCTAATCCAATCACCAGAAGATTGGAAGCTATCTGTGTACCTCCCATGTAGCGTACACCGGACAGCTTAAAACAAGCTTTTTTTCCCCCCCTCGTCAGTCTTCACTGTTGTTTCCCATCAATCCTGTACAACCAGTCTGTCCCCCCTTAGGGCAGAATAAACTAATCCTATTTACTCTCTCTGGCTGATGAGACCATCTTAAATATTCATATCTTTCTTTCTTTCTTTCTTTCTTTCTTTCTTTTTTCTTTTTGACGAGTATGCTAAATAGGTGTCATGATGACTTGGAGGCGAGACACGATTGTTTTTTAATAACCAAATAATAACAAAAAAAGAAACTGGCTGGGCAAAAAAGGCTTCGGCCTTACAAAGTAAAACAAAGTCAAGTCAGTTTAAGGTCCTGTTCACTGGATGAAAAGCCTGGGAAAGTCTCTATTGTCTCAGCTTGGAATGAGTTGAATTCCTCTGCTCAACAAACCTGTGAGCGATTTGAAATTAATTCTACTTGCTATTCATTTTTTAATGTATGTATTTGTGGCATACTATAGAAACAGGTATTGGTGGGTGGATTCTTTGGTGGAATCCTGGGATTGTATTATTAAATTGAATTTCTGTTACGTCTTTATTTTATATTGTTTGGTATTCTTTTAGAGATATTAGTACAACATAATGTTATTATTATTATTATTATTATTATTATTATTATTATTATTATTATTATTATTATTATTATTATTATTATTATTAATAATTATATTTTAATAATAACACATAATCTTACTCATGCACTGTTATAGATGATTAAAAAACGAATGTGCAATTATTAAAAAGATAACAAAATGTCACAATAATAGAGATGCAAAGCTGTCAAATCTATTTTTAATGCATATTTTTTTATCAGGCAGTTTGTGAATTCCGGTTTTACATTATATGTTCCTGTTACGTACTTTTTAGTTCAAAAATAAATATACAAATTCTCTATTTTAAAGGAATGTAAAATTACACAAACAAAAAAAAACTTAACTATTTACACCCTAAAATTCACAGCATTATCATTTTACACGTATGGTAAAGGTACCATAATTATTACTTACTCAATTACTCATGTAACATCAGTATTTCTAAGTTGAACTCTCTTTTAAAAATATTGGTAATCTTTCTTTGCTAACATGCATTTGTGGCATGATGCTCATATCTTGACAATGTGAAAGGCATTCCACATTAGCAGCTTCAACAAAGGTCTTGCCTAAACTTCACTGCATCTGCTGTGCTTTTGTAAAAACAAATACAAAACAGTAATTTCTTTATTTAATACTCCTTCTCGCTATCTCGTCTCATTTTCCTAACTATACCTCACTTTCTGATTTTAATTCAAAACATGTTTACCTCAAGGAGAAAATGTTAACATGTGAGAGCTGCAGAACACAAGGAAAAGGGGTAATAGGCAAGGCTTTAAAAAAACAACATTTGTATCCCTCATTAGGAAAACAACGTACTTGCAAGTCCCTTATAATTTGTCTGTAGACAATTTGGTTTATTTATACTGCCCCCACACTGCAGGTTCACTTCCAGTGCAGCAGGTATTACCTGTATGTGCAGCAGGTTCACCTGATTCAAAGTCAAAAAACAAATCTGCAGAGGAATAATAAAGGACTTGCAAGAAAGTTGCTATTCTAATGACGAACGTTTCTGTAAAGCCTTGGTTATTAAGATTTTAACAAAACAAGTTATAAAGCAACTTATGTGGCAGTTGTAAATCTTTCAAATAACCATTTTAAATCAAGCAGTCAAGTAGTAAACATGAGCTCATTGTTTTTATTACCCGTTTTTTTCTCCATAATTTAGAATGTCCCCTCGCCATGCAATCCCCATAATAGGAAAGATGAAGGTGAGTTGGTCTCCTCTGATCCCAAGATCAAGTCAAGTGCCTTTTTCCTCCCAGAATTTCCAGAGTAGATGTTGGCTAGCACCTGGCCTCTGGCAAGCAGGGTCTGCAGTAGCGTGATAAGGCGAAACAGTCCAGAACGATTTTGTCCCCAGTGAACATCGGCAACTTCACACAGCCAGGCAAAATATATTTTTCAAGGTCTTCATTGGTGTAGTTTATTAAAAGTTCTCTCTTTACTTGAAGACACACAGCATAAAATGAAGACAGCACAGTAACGGCATTGTGAAATTACATTGTGATCTAACCCCTAGCATCTGTGTTAAATGTTGCTGTTATTTTGTTTCCAAAACTACACATTTCTTTGATTTATTTGTGAAATGATATCATGCTCACTGAGAATTTTACTTAATGATGGTTCTAAATGCTGCAAAAAAGCAAAACCAGACGTTTGGCAAAAACACAGTATTTCAAATAAACAAAAACAGAGTCATAGGATCACAACCCTAACTTGAAAGCAACTATATTGTCTAGAATAAAATGCCCTTTAACTGGATGCAAAACAATATTCTCTTTAAAAGATAACATACTTATATGGTAACAAAGCCTTCAAATGTATCGGGAAATAACCCCTTTAAAATAAATGTGAAAAAAACGCTTAAAGGTTAATGTGGAATGAGGCGCTTTGTGAAGTCACAGGAATGACGATTTATTTAAATTCTATTACAAGAAACCTTAATCAAGTAAAAAATCAATAGTAGAGAAAACCAAGGGTGGGAAAGATGACGATGTAGCAACCTTGTTTATATTAACTGCACAAATTTAGGAACTTTAAGAAAGTAAAGCTATGCGGTTTAGGGAGGAAACTCAAATACATCTGATGGTGGATGCAGCAGACATTGGATTGAGGTGGTAACTCCCACATTCTTGTCACCCTTCAATCAGCGGCAGCTAGCAATACTAGTCAAGCCAGGTAAACTGAAGTGCCAGCTAGGAGATGTCAATCAAAAGTGCTCCAAAAAGGCAAGGCTGAGTGCCAAAACCAAGCAAGTCAAAATGCTGTGACACATGCTTATGTCAACTTAATTTTAGGTAAAGTTAATTAAATTCTCTCCACCTTATTTTGTGCACAACAAAAAGCAAGGCAATCATTTATAATTCTAATTCATCATTGTCTATGCGAAACACATTTCAGAAACACCAATTTCCCATTTCTCCTGCACTGTATGTACAGTATAATTAAAGAACCCACTCAGAAATGATCTGTAGGTTTCTGAATACTGTAGCACATTATTATACAGAAGGAATTTTACAGACACAATATGATGCATGCAACACATCTAGAGGCAGGCAGTCAATAGAAAATACTGAATACTTACAGTACTGGATCAGCCAATGCACAGCTTCAGTAACTCCATCAAATCTAGGGACACAGCAAGTGTGGCTGTACTCACACGTTGAACACACACCATTCTTGAATGGTGACAATACCTTGGGAAGAATATAATATTGCTCTTTAATTTGAATGTTTTTATAGGTTTGCATTTAAAAATAAACTGTGATATTTAGGAAACATTTTGAGACTATGGTTTGTTTTTCAGTTTTTAAAATTAATATTTTTAAAACAGACTTTCTCAGGTGTTAAATCTTTGTCAGTAGGACTCATTGTTTCATAAACAGTTAACAGTTAACGGTTAATTTTTCTTTATTCACCAAATGAACTGGTTCCCCCAACCTTAAGATTTGGTTCTCATATTTAAACTCCCTTTTCCTGGGAGAAGCAGTCCCCTCTATTGTGCATCAGCATGACTGAGTTTTGGAAGCTTCTCACTGAAATGTATGCAGTGAATCTGTCTCTTATAAAAGAATGCTCTTCTTGTGAATATCTTTGGTAAATAATAAGAAAACAGCAAACCATCAGCTGGGTGGTTATTTGCCCAAATTGTGCAAGAGAAAATGGTCCATAACCATAAGAGACAGAACGTATTTGAACTAGTAGGACAGGACTCAATGAGATACAGTACAATGCCACCATGGGGGGGGGGGGGGGGGGGGGGCGTGCATGGCAGGCATAATTGGCATAATTTCCCCTGACAGGCTGAGATCAGCGATTAATCTCGCCCTGCTGCTCGACATAACAGCACTTAACTCCAAGTGTGTGTGTGTGTGTGGCACCATCAACACTCCTGCCTCCCCCCGACTACCCCAGTCCCCTCGGCTACTAGGGAGGCGTCAAGGGGCCGTGCACCTTGCAGCCTTCACAATAACTCAATAGGAAGTACGATTCTGAGAATTCTTTCCTGTCTAATCTGTATTCAATCTGCCTTGACTAGTTTATCTGTCTTTTGTTATCGATGCTTCGGGCTGATGAAAGGCCAGGGTCAAAGGGGTTATGCTTTCAATTCCTTTTCCCTTATTTCAGACAGAGAATGCAAGGAAGCCTCTCTGGGTCTTCCACCAGTGGCAACAACCTCTTGTACTTTCTACATGGCACTTTAAGAACAGCTCTGTGCCCCTTTCACTGGCCTCACAGAGCACCCCCCACCCAATTACTTGCCCTTACCAAGAAAACAAAAAAAAAGAAAGAAAGATTCGAGCCTCGAAATAGGACACCAAGTGGTTAGCCGCAGAAGGACAGACAATTTCAGAGTCCCTGACTGTGGTGGTTCTGCATGCTTTTTGTGCACCACTACAAGCAGGCAAATTCCAAGAGGATGCAGTCATCGAAAGCTATGTGAAGACAGGGAAGTGGTTTGTAACTACTTGCTTTTATATAAGACCCAGAGACTGAGAGAGTGAGAGAAAGGGAAGAGAGTTGGAGAGCGAGAGAGAGAGAGAGACCTCAGCCATGCCCCTAATTATTAGAGGAGTTCCTGAGGTTGTATCTAAAACTTTACATTCACACTTAACATAAAGAATTGAAAGACATAAAATAGCCTCTAATGTTCAATTGTCCATCACAATCTATTTGTTATACATTGGCTTCTGAAGTACTGCATCCCTTGGTAAATGCCCCCTGATTTGTCTTCTGAAGTTATGAGCGGTATTAAGAGAGAGCTTCAGTATAGTAGCACCTTCTCAACTTCATCCCATGCATGGCCTTTGCTGCTAATGGAAAGTGGGGGGCGGGGGGGTGATAGTTGAGATGTCAATTGTTTTTGCATATTTAAAAAGATTTGTTTTAGTGCAAAAGAAAAATACAAAAAACCCAGCAGCAAGCATTTTCCATTTGAACTGAAACATTCCTACACACACACACAGCCCTCTTGCTAACACTGACTTCTTCTCACTTCCATGTGGTATTTGTCCCCAACTGAGATACAGAGAGAGAGAGAGCTGCAAACTTTCCCATAGATAACATTAAACCACAGACTGGGCTTAATGAAAACGAATTTGTGCCTATTACAGTGGCTTTCAAAAGTATTCACCCCCCTTGGACTTTTCCACATTTTATTGTGTTACAACATGGAATCAAAATGGATTTAATTAGGAGTTTTTGCTACTGATCAACACAAAAAAAGTCCATAATGTCAACGTGAAAAATAAAATCTACAAATTGTTCTAAATTAATTACAAATACAAAACAGAAAATAATTCACCCCCTTGAGTCAATATTTGGTAGAGGCACCTTTGGCAGCAATTACAGCCATGAGTCTATTTGGATAAGTCTCTACCAGATTTGTAAATCTGGACACAGCAATTTATGCCCATTATTCTTTGCAAAATTGCTCAAGCTCCGTCAAGTTGGATGGGGACCTTTGGTGAACTGCAATTTTCAACTCTTTCCACATATTCTCAATTGGATTGAGGTCCGGACTTTGACTGGGCCACTCCAGGACATTGACCTTTTTGTTTTTAAGCCACTCCATTGTGGCTTTGGCTGTATGTTTTGGGTCATTGTCCTGCTGGAAGATGAATCTTCTCCCAAGTCCCAGGTCTTCAGACTTCAGCAGGTTTTCCTCCAGGATTTCTCTGTACTTTGCTGCATCCATTTTGCCCTCTATCTTCACGAGCTTTCCAGGCCCTGACGCAGAGAAGCATCCCCATAGCATGATGCTGCCACCACCATGCTTCACGGTAGGGATGGTGTTCTCAGGATGATGTGCGGTGTTAGGCTTGCGCCAAACATAGCGCTTAGCGTTGAGGCCAAAAATCTCTATTTTGGTCTCATCAGACCATAGAATCTTCTTCCACTTGGTCTCAGAGTCTCCCACACGCCTTCTGGGAAAATCTACCCAAGATCTGATGTGAGTTTTTTTCAACAATGGCTTTCTTTTTGCCACTCTTCCATAAAGGCCAGTTTTGTGAAGCACCCGGACTATTGTTGCCGTATGCACAGTGTCTCCCAGCTCAGCCGTGGAACACTGTAACTCCTTTAGAGTTATTATTATTATTATTATTTATTTCTTAGCAGACGCCCTTATCCAGGGCGACTTACAATCGTAAGCAAATACATTTCAAGTGTTACAATACAAAAAATACAATAAGAGCAAGAAATACAATAACTTTTGTTTAAGCAAAGTACAAGTGTGACAAACCAAAATTCAATAGACCTCTTGGTGGCCTCTCTGACTAGTGCCCTTCTCGCCCGGATACTCAGTTTTTGAGGACGGTCTGTTCTAGACAGATTCACAGTTGTGCCATATTCTCTCCATTTCTTAATAATGGACTTTACTGTGCTCCGGGGGATATTCAATGCCTTGGAAATGTTCTTATATCCTACCCCTGATTGGTGCTTTTGAAGAACCTTATTCCGGATTTGCTTTGAATGTTCCTTCGTCTTCATGATGTAGTTTTTGTTAGGAAATGTACTAACCAACTGTGGGACCTCCCAGAGACAGGTGTATTTAACCTGAAATCATGTGAAACACCTTAATTGCACACAGGTGGACTCCATTCAACTAATTATGTGACTTCTAAAGACAATTGGTTGCACCAGAGCTTATTTGGGTGTGTCATAGCAAAGGGGGTGAATACTTATGCAATCAATTATTTTCTGTTTTATATTTGTAATTAATTTAGAACAATTTGTAGATTTTATTTTTCACTTTGGCATTATGGACTTTTTTGTGTTGATCAGTGGCAAAAACTCCTAATTAAATCCATTTTGATTCCATGTTGTAACACAGTAAAATGTGGAAAAGTCCAAAGGGGGTGAATACTTTTGAGAGCCACTGTATGGCTGCTTTAGACAGTCCGACTTTCAAAACACCACATAACTACTTATAGCCTATTTATAGGCTTTGTTGTATATTTCTATATAACAAAAAAAAAAGGCTTTACTAAATTATTCTAATGTTTTACCAGTAACACACACTGCTGGTACCTACACTATCTGTCCTCTGCCTTTTGCTAAACAGCTGGGTGACCTTCCAGGACAAGCAGCTTCTGCAAATTGAATGTAATTATTAGCTGAAATGTGTCTCCTTGACTTTCCTTGATGTCAATGTCTTTATTGTCTGGTTTTGGAAACCCCCATTTGCACTACAATTGGACTAGCTTACCTGAGGTAACATTAGGTAGTCCAAGATTAGTCCTAATTGGGCTCTGCGTTTCAGAGATTTATGTTTTTGGTTGATGGTTTTGGCTCCTCCCCCAGGTGTTCACCTTTACTTAATTGGGTCTAATGAAAACAAGTGCCTGTACTCATGTGAATTGGTCTCTAATTATTTATAGTGTTGCAACTGGCAATGTGGGCTGATAAGAGTACTGTTCAATAAGCCAACATTACTCCAATAACATAAATCTACTCAAAAACACAGAACTCACATTATAACTAGGGGTCTACCTAAATTGCGATTTCACGGATTTGGTGGAAAATCTGGAAATTGAGGGGTCACCGCGAAATTCACCTCTTTTTGGGGCCAATGTATACCGGACAAGAATGGAGAGAAAAAAAGAAACTTCGTTTAAATGAACTACTGCACAACGCAAGCGACGCAAACTAAGTATCTTCCTTCTGTAGATAGGCTTATTTTTATTCCTTCGCCATCCTGTGTGAACATAAGAACATAAGAAAGTTTACAAACGAGAGGAGGCCATAGGCAAAACAATAAATAAAAAACCTCCTTAGACAAATAACATTTACAAAAAAATACTCCAAAGAGGTTAACGTTCTTGTTTACTGTTCAAATGACAACAATGTTTTAATCAGCCTATCAGTGCGCCTGTACTGGCTTTTCTGTGACCTGTACTGTACAGTAGGGGGTGGGACAAAGTCATTGCTGCATGGTTTTGATTCAGGTTGCTAAAATCAACCTGCATTGGAGGTAAAATACCAGAAATGGATGACAAAGCAAAAAAAGCAAAGTATATTTTGGCTGATGAGCGTGTCAAGATATTTCGCAAACTGTACATGCAGATGGAGGAAATTGTCTTGCGCATCTTGTAACGTGTCTTTGGAGAAAATACAACTGATCGCTATTTAGCTTCAGAATCACACAGTAAACTAAAGGCTACTACAGAGGCTGCTGATAAGAACGTAAAATAAACAACTTTCAGAAAACAAACTGGAAAGTCAGTGCAGAGAAAAAGTATTCCTGTCGGTTGTAGCCAAGTTAAATCAGTACTACAGGTACGATCCAGCACAGCCACCTGGCTTCAAACAACCTGCTGCTTACTTTTTAAGCGCAGTTAGAATTTTAGACCCGATTAGGCACGTTTTCTTTGTTTTCACTCGGTACTAATAAAATAAATTATTGGATGGGACAAACGTGTTGCATATATTGCCTTTATTAAAGTATGCCAGATGCCCTTGGGTAACCAAGTTTTGGGACCGTTTCTAATTGTTTTCCACATCTCTATAATTTGGCAAAGCTTTGCCTTACACTTCCAAACAATTCAGTGGATGCAGAACGTGCAGTCTCAATGTACGGGCAAGTCCACACCAGACAGAGAATTTCGCAGCAACTGCTGGGGGATGTTGCATGCTTTCCTTTAACAAATGACAGCAATTACCACTATTTTTAGGCTTTTACAGTGCTCTGAAATGTTGTCGACTTAGGTTTATTTAATGTTTAAACAGGTCCGCGAAATGTCCGCAAAATCCTAATTTTATTCCATAACCTACCTGCGAAAAATATGTAAATTTACCACAATTTAAGTAGATCCCTAATTACAACACATAGAGACCTTGATAAAGACTTCTGATCAAAATGTTTGTCTAACTTCATTCTAACATTCATTCTTTTTATAGTACTAGTTTATACAGGGCCCAATTCTGATCACAGGGCAAGGCACTAATGCTAATTTTTTAAAATTATATAAAGCTCATACAGTACTTCATAACTATGTGAAATAATTCATTCCATACTCATACATTTTATTATAAGCACATGACCAATTTGTGCCAGGTTTAATATGCGCAGACATTCTGACAAAATAGGACATTAAAATGCATTAACAAATGTAAAACGCTTAATTTGCTAACCATATCATGCCAGTGTCCAGCCTCTGTTCAGAATCACAACATGAGGGTTATGGCAGGGCGCTACACAGACATTCTTCAGTGTACATTGCCTTGCATTATTTTTAGCATTTGTATAACGGAGGAATTCACATTTACAACAATGGTTTCTGATTTTATAAAACTAACGCTGCTACTGTCACAAAATAATCAGCTTGTCTTTGGTAAGGGGATCATTTTATTAAGATTTTACTGCACGTCCTACACTGCACAGAAACTTACATGGGTGTGTGTGTGGACGTGTGTTTGTGTAGGCGTGTGGATAAACGTGTGTGTATGTGGCCTTTTAAATTATACACAACAACGAAATAACACCGACACAGTATATATGTCAAGTATTTCTTTCATGTCAGATTCTAAGAATAAGGAATGTGTATGTATATGTTGGGGTTATGGCATAAATATCTAAGGAACTATATTCTTCTCTTTTTTTAGATGAGTGATATATCTTTTATGAACAGTGCCTGCAAAAGAAGATGATAACAGGAATCAGTTGTGAACAATAATATAAAAAGAGCATTAGCACACCTGCTTATTTAAAAAGCACTTCCTCTGAGGCATGCAGTGCCAATAGGAAGTAGCTCAAAGAAGCCTAAAGGGCCTGTGTTGGTTTGGGGAAGTGTAGCTAACATACTTGGTGTAATTGTACCCGCAATAAACCAAGGACAATACCTGTTATAAGGACCATTGCATGTTCTGTAGAGTCGTGGGTTGGTGGAGACTGGAGTTTAATATTACCCATTGCTATTTTTATTTGATAAAGTATTCATTTGGGAAATTGTCAAAAGTCATGTCTTTTTTTATTGCTTTACCTGCTTATAAATTGTTCAATTTAACATGCTGTTATCATAACCTGCCACAAATTGGTCTTTCTTTTCGGACTTTTCAATGTGCTTTTAAGCTTATAAACCATGCCATGATAAACTGTCCCAATTCGGCTCTAATTTCCAAAACCAACTGAACTCATTTTTACTAAAAACAAAAACAAAAAAACACACCTCGAAACGTCATGATATTGTTTTTATTGTACGAGCAGCATATTTCAGAACAGGTAACCTGGCGTGGAGCAACCTCCACACCTCACCCTCTCTTAACTGGAGTCCCCCAAGGGTCAGTCTTGGGTCCTCTCCTGTTCTCTCTCTACACCCGCTGGGCCCCCTCATCGCATCCTATGGTTTCTCATACCATTTCTATGCTGATGATGCTCAGATTTTCCTCTCCTTCCCCACCTCTGACTCCACCATCTCCTCCCGTATCTCTACCTGTCTGTCTGCTATTTCCTCCTGGATGCACTCGCATCACCTCAAACTCAACCTCTCTAAATCTGACCTCCTTTTCTTTCCCTCCTCCTCCCCCTCCTCTGATCTCTCTATCTCTGTTCCTCTGGAATCTACCACACTCTCTCCCTCTTCCTCAGCTAAGAACCTTGGAGTCACCCTGGACCCCTGCCTCTCTTATTCCCAGCACATCTCCACTCTGGCACGCACTTGCCGATTCTTCCTGAGCAACATCCGAAGAATCCGACCCTCCCTCACCAACTATGCTACCCAGCTCCTGGTCCAGGCCCTGGTACTCTCCCGCCTAGACTACTGCAACTCCCTCCTGGCTGGTCTCCCTGCATCCGCCACCCGTCCGCTCCAGCTCATCCAGAACTCTGCTGCCCATCTGGTGTTCTCTCTGCCTCGCTTCGCCCACGCTACTCCACTACTCCGCTCGCTCCACTGGCTCCCGATCACAGCTCGCATCCAGTTCAAGACTCTTGTACTAGCCTACAGATGCCTTGACCAGACTGCACCCAGCTACCTCCAGACCCTCATCTCTCCCTACACCCCCACTCGACCTCTCCGCTCCGCCTGCACTAGAAGACTAGCTCTACCTCCGCTACGCTCCCCTGCCTCCAGAGCCCGCTCCTTCTCCACCCTTGCTCCGCAGTGGTGGAATGACCTTCCTACAGATGTCAGGACTGCCCAGTCCCTGACCACATTCCGGCGCCTCCTTAAGACTCACCTCTTCAAACAGCACCTGTAGAACTCCTCTGTTTGTATCCTGGGACACTATCACCCTTCATGTAAATGTGCTTTATTTTGCTCTTATCTGCCCCTATTTTTCTGCATTTAATCCTGTACTTCAGAAAACTGTAATCTGCCAAGTGCTTAACCTGTAGTACTTTGTATTTAATCATATCCTGATGTAACTATCACTATTTAATCATACCCTGATGTAACTATCACTATTATCTGCTGTATTATTGAATTGTGGTTGTCACACTTATACTTTGCTTGAGCAAAAGTTATTGTATTTCTTGCTCTTATTGTATTACTTGTATTGTAACACTTGAAATGTATTTGCTTACGATTGTAAGTCGCCCTGGATAAGGGCGTCTGCTAAGAAATAAATAATAATAATAATAATAATATGCACAATAATAGATTTGAAAATAAATGAATAAAGATTTGAATAGTCCGACCCTAACTGTCTCCATTATAGTGACCAAGCCCATGTGCATGTTTCGTATTTCGTGGTCTCTTAGCTTTAGTATTGTGATTATTATTATTATTATTTATTTCTTAGCAGACGCCCTTATCCAGGGCGACTTACAATTGTTACAAGATATCACATTATTTTTTACATACAGTTACTCATTTATACAGTTGGGTTTTTACTGGAGCAATCTAGGTAAAGTACCTTGCTCAAGGGTACAGCAGCAGTGTCCCCCACCTGGGATTGAACCCACGACCCTCCGGTCAAGAGTCCAGAGCCCTAACCACTACTCCACACTGATACAACTGGGTCAAAATGATGAAATAAGTCGCTATGGTATACTGTCTATCCTTCCAGTGTTGTTTTATATTCTTCACTGGAATTATTATACAGTTGTTTTTACAATGTTTTGGTATTGCATTTTGGTATTGAGCAGTTCAGTTTTGAATTTTGATATCTTAAGAAAAACCCAGCTCGTATTTTACAGTATATAAGCATTTCCTGTTAAATCCATGCACAATATATAACTTTAAATCATATTTTTAAAATGATGGCTTTACTCTGAATTTACACTTTTGGTGCCAGCATTAAATTCTTCAACATTTTACAGTTAGTTATAATGGTGGTCAAGTATTGTAACTGCAGATTCTTTGTTTGGAATTTTAGAACACAGTGTGACCACGTGGCCAAACGTGGCCAAACGTTGTTACTGCAATGTTGTTATTTATCACCCTATATCTGAACAATACACGTGTGATGACAGCATTCTGCCTCCCAGCAGTATGCTAGTGGGTGTTAATTGTTAATCCACAACATTATACTGTCGCAGTGTAGAGTAGTGGTTAGGGCTCTGGACTCTTGACCAGAGGGTCGTGGGTTCAATCCCCGGTGGGGACACTGCTGCTGTACCCTTGAGCAAGGTACTTTACCTAGATTGCTCCTGTAAAAAAAAAAAAAAACAACTGTATAAATGGGTAATTGTATGTAAAAATAATGTGCTATCTTGTAACAATTGTAAATCGCCCTGGATAAGGGCGTCAGCTAAGAAATAAATAATAATAGTAGTATTTATAGTAATACTAAAAGACTTTCAATATTCTTCCTTTCAGAAGTCCATCTCAATGTCTACATTAACTAGCAACTTTCACCCTACATTTGTTAAAATACAGAAAAATAAAAAATATGCACTATAATACTGTCAGTTTGTGCACTCTTTAACTGAAATAACACAATACAAAACTATGACTCTGACAAGAAACAATTTAATCACATATACTAAGGGTGCACTTACACTATTTCTTGCTTGTTTTATTTCAGGAAAAATAGGGGCAAACTTTGTACTCACTTACAGTGGGGCCAAGTGTTATATTCAGTGATTCCATTCTATGCCTTTAATGGAGAACCAACGGCAGAGCACCATCACAGTTAATGATGTAACAGCTCCACCTATTCACATGTCTGAGAGTGTGACTGCCATGAGGTACCAAGGAGAGCGAGAGACAGAGAGGGCTGCTGAATGTGTTGGGGTAAAGGGTGAGCTTTCTCCCACACATCCATTCACACAATGATACCCTTCACCTTCCTTCAGCGCAACTTCCTCCTGTCTGTGTTCTGCAGTAATTCCTGTTCATTTATATCTGATAGAGTGGGACTTTGCATCTGCTGCCTTTGTTAGTGAAAGACAAAGATGCTCAGTTTTAGCAACCCCCCCCCCCCACACACACACACCACGCATACACACCACGCACACACACACACACACACACACACACACCTCCCACCACAACTTCCAGCATCACCAACCCACACACACTCCCAAATGTACACAATATTTAAGGCTTTGGTATGTATCAACCTTACTTATTGCGGGAGGGGGTGGCGGGGGACGTATCAGTGTCAAATTATTTGTTCAGAAAAATAATAATCACAATTGACATCTGTAATCTACAGGTGCCTTTAGAAAGCATCCCTTGCCCTTTCATTTGACTGCCATGCTTCCAACAGGTGAAACCTTCAAGCGAATGTAAATAAAGATATCTGATTTAGAATGGGGGTCTCTCATGGATGACCAGTTATAACTTACTATTACTGTACATTAAACCTAGGACATATACAGCATAATCACTAGATACAATCGTCCTTTAATCTATCAGCACAACGTTTCCTAATAAAAAGTTTACCACAGCAAATCTGCACAGTTTTGCAGGTTTCCCTTGGCATATACTATATCGTTTATCATGGTTTGCCACTTCTTGGTTTAATATGCTTTAACAACCTCTCTGTGCTTAACAATGCTTTCCTATTCATTAACATGCATTGTCTATGCTCTGTTACCCTCTACTGTGCATTTACTGTGCTAAACAACTCTTAGTGTTGAAAGAGTTAATGTCTATTCAGGGTAATAGTGTATCTTTCTCACATTAAAAGTCCTCTGTCAGACGTGTGGCTAATACATTAGTGGAAGGTCAATTCTGCTTAGATCCTGTGCGGCACTGAACAGCAAAATAAGAGTTAATGTGCACTGAGAAGACAACAACAGCAACAAAACGTGAAAAAATAAATTAAAAATAAAGATCTTTAAATAGGTCCACATGTTTAGAATTCCCCTAACATTCTGGTGAAGAGCATGTCAACAACAAAAAAGGAAGTGCAAACCACTTTCTTTTAGATAAAAACATTTACATAAACGCATTAGTGTGGGTAATTTTTACAGTTAATAAACCCGGATGGCTATCTTTGTACCTTTAGTTTCACTATAAAAGAGCACTGTCTTGATGGTGACATCAGAAGCAACCTCATCAGTAGCATTAGCACTAATGTTAATTGAAAACGAAGAATGTTACCTGTGAGAAAACTACCCAGTTGATATATTACAACACATTGTAGGTACTGTATACCATTAAAGGTTTCAAATTAGCAAGATCCACACACATAATAGCATGTTTTGTAACACAGTGCTCCTATTTTTCTAATAAAACTGTATGTAATACTTAGATTATACAATACATACTTAAGATTATCGTAAAATGTGTTTATGCATTCTGTAGCTTCATTCAGAATAATTTAATAAATACAATATGTGTCAATTTACCTTTGTGTAAAGTTGTGCATTAAAATATTATAAATGCATCTAGCTTTTCTAATGACATATTTATTTGTATAATATGCTTAGTTTTCTAAATACTGAATAGGGTAGCAGTGATTTATGAAATGTTAAAGATCCATTAAAAAGTGTAATATGGGTATTACTGTATTAGATGTAACTGAGTGATATTTTTTTAGTTAGATTTTTTTAAATAAAAAAATATATTAAAAAAATGTTCAATTTACTGTAAAAAAAGGTGATATTTAACATGAAGAAATATACTTGATCACTGTATTTACATGCATTACATTTTGTCCTCAATTTACAGTATTCTTTTAAAATAATTAATTTTATCTTAATAGGTTACTGCTTACACTAATGAATCCTCTATATGCATGTGTTGATATGTTTCAGATATTCAGTTAGTACATTACTACACAATGTATTCTATAGTTCTCCAGTATGTTTTGATTATAACCTACAGTAAATGTAATGAGATATAAATCTTGTGCATTTATATACCATTATACCAACATTTCAATGTATCAATACCAATAACTATGCAACTGGAAAAAGCGCATTTCAGCAAATCATCTGCAGGTGTATAAAAACACGTATGTACTTTTTTAGATTACTACCCATTTTTTTACTTTTTAAGGCTCCATGAAATATGTATTTTCTTCACAAACTTTATTATTTCTAAATACTATTTTGAAGTAAGTGCAAATGCAACTGTTATGTAAAACATTGTTACTGTAAAAAATAGCAAGAGGCAATTAACCCAATGATTACATTTCATTTAACTTTTCAACTTAAAAACAACAAATAACGAAACCTATAACAGCTGATCAATTATTCATGCTAACACTGCTCAAAATGGCAGGTCAGTTATCTTTATCACAGCTGTTGTGAGTTTTATTATTTTGGTATTCACATTTTCTAAAAGCATAACAGCACCAGTCAACTTTGTTGCAGGGAGATGGGAGTTAAATGAAATGTTCAGAAGAATTTCTTTCTAGTATTATACAGTTGAAATGATTGTATTCTTTTCTGATAAATTTACATTTGCACTCAAAAAGGGCCCTTTTGGTTAAATATAATTAAACTACAAGACTGTGATTGTGTCTTATCAATTGATTACATGCATTTATGTAAATTGGCTGGTGGTTGGGATGCTTTGGATAAAAGGATATGATTTTTTTTAAAAAGCGCTACAAAAACCTTTTATTATTTTACTTTGATTATTTTGGTAATTAGCTTCGTCATCTGGTTCCTAAACCCAAATGGTCTATTTCACTGTGTATAAATAAACACTGCTTTGTATTACAGTGACCATCCATGAAACAGCATCATTTATCAAGGTATTCACTCACAACTTTTGTAAAGAAAAGTTACAAAATTCAACTAGAAGGTTCAAAAAAGTGTGTCAAAGGTGCGAGTTTTTAGTGTGTTTAACATTAACAGATTTATACTTTAAATCACCACATATTCCAACATAACTACAAGATAATACACCAACAAATCAGACATCATCTTCCACTATTAACCAAATGCAAACTTAAAAAACAAAAATGAACACATCTAGCAAAAGAATGTAGTACTGAATGTTAGTTAAAAAAAAATGTTTTACACGTTTTAGCAAGACAAGTCTCTGAGTCAAGATTTTACAATTATCTTTTTATTTGTAATTATATAGTCTAATGCTCAGAAAAGAGTACATTTATAAAATAAGTCTTAAAATAAGTATTTAAAATGCTTTTAGTTTTATTTCACTTGGAATTAAAATGTGTTCTGCAAACAAAATTGAAAGCAGCTTTTAGGATCTACATTATCACCTGTTTTCATCCATACCAGGGAATTCCAGATATCCATCAGCAGCAGCATTTATTAGTCCTTCAATCTTATGTCGTTATCCACGTATTTTTTTTTAAAGAAAATAATTTGCACTTTTGACTCCCAACACTTCCAGAATCAATAGTCAGATTTTACAAAAGTTACCATCTCTATACATGATTACACAAAATCAGATATTTAGAATAAAACCAACCAACTGTTTCGATAAAAGGGTCTTTTTTCAGGTTCAGCCAGTTTTTTCTTGATGTCATTTTTCTCTGATGGGAAATCAGTGATGGGAAATCAGTCAGAACTCCTACATTTAAACCAGCTACCAGACCCACAGGGGGAACAGTTCAAGCTAAAATACAACCCAGTAGGGGATGCCCATAAGGACAATAAAAAAAAAACCCTTATCAATAGGGTGCAGCACAACTATGGGCAGCCAGGACCACCCTGGATTGATGTGGCATGGATTTAACCATTTTTGAACTGACAATTCCTCCACTTCCTTCAGAGATTGGGGTGGAAATCTACAGTGAATTCTTTTCTCCAGGCCCACAGAGCTATCATTAGTAAGAAGGACATTTTTAAGATATATCCAGCAAGTTTGAGAGCCTCTTATTAAAAAGTGTATTTGCATAATAACCTCACACTGAGCCAAATATTATAAGGTGTGAAAAGCACTCCCAATCAGAAGACAACACATTTCTGCAGCCACACCATGACTGGAAGATACGAGAGACAATATCAAAAGGGGAATTCCTTGATCTAGCAGGTTGAAACCCCAGCCAAATAGCAGAACTTGGGAAGAGGGTGTGGAAATAATGCAAACTGCCTTAAAAGAAATCCCCAAAGCACTCCTAAAATAACATTACCAATATGTAAATTACCATTTATGAATGGTATTATGTAAAATAACCAGCAGTTTTACGTACAATATTAGACTAAGCAAACAAGACAAATTCTAAGGGCCTCATTCACTAAACAGCGGTAATGTGTTTTGCACACAGTAAGCCCCTTGACTGTGTGTTTTGTATACCTGCTGTATTCACCAACCAGTGGCAGGCAACCTAGAGTGTGGAAATAAGTGCATGGAAAAAGTACTGCATTTGAGTCATTTAAATAGAATGAATAATGCTAATGGGTGGAAATGTATGCTAATTACGTCACAAAATATTGTGAGGGAGGTATTTGATATGCAAACAATATTCACTTAAGGGCACTAACTTTACTAGGTGCCTCAGCGTGTGTTAAAAGTACCGCTTATTAAAACTAGGCGGTGTCACAGAACCAGCAGAAGAGCTGCACAGGACAGCGAGAAGTATTTCGGACCAGGCAGACGTTACTAGGGCTGTGTGAGAAGGAGGTAATAACTAGATACAGATTGAGCACAGATCATACTAGCCTTATTTGTAGGGACCAGGAAAATTCACGATATCACAAATTTCACAGAAATCGTGTATTTGACTGCCTAGTGAAAAATATACATTTTATTTTCCTTACAGTAGTTTACATTACTCTTCACCTCCCCTGTTCATGTCATACTTTTACCAAGTAGAAGCAGCGCTACAGTAGCTGTACACGGTCCGACGTCAATGCCGTGCATTTGGTTACTATGGCAACAGAGTCAAACAAATACCAGCATCATGACTGGTGAATTCCTCCTACTGTACAATGTTGTAGATATGACGTAGGTATTGTTGATGTATTAGATGGCAGTGTATGATTAACATTAAAAATGCAGACAGCTGACAAATAAAAAAAAGCTAAATTCATTTCAACAGAAGATTGCGTTCAGAGCTACAAAAAGGGGACTTCATGCAGACTGTGGGATTCTGTTTTGCTCAACTTGTAATGTGTCTTTGGATCATCCAAGAAAAGGTACTATTGACAAGCACCTTGACAGCACTGTACACAAAAACAAGAAAATCAAACTTGAAGTTCAATGAACTTGAAGGAATGTACTGCTTACTTAGTAGATACACTGCATCTTGACTCTAACCACACAACAGTAGTAGCTTTAGTTTTGTCATTTCAGGTTTACATTTAACGTTTCTCCCGTGTTTAATATTTTGGGATTAAAGGCAGCAAAACAGGTTACGGGAATTACACGGTCACTTTTTTAAAAGTTTACAAAACTCAAAAATGTTGCTGAATCTGTCATTCAAGGTTGTTTTTAAAAAAATCTATTTTGTCTGCTTGTTACTTTTTTTGCAGCCAACACAGACCATTTTAAACAACTCTTGTTTTCAGCAAAAGTTTGTTTCATTTTTAAAGATTGTTTCAATAGCGACTCGAGTTCCAGTGTTACAATGTACTCGTGCATGCTCAGACAGTCCGGGATATATGAAGATTACGAGGCAGGTGTATATGCAACACTTTCGGCTATGTTAATATAGTTGTATAGTCACCATGTACGAGTGATATTTAAGTAGGCTATGCTTAAAATGGCTTTAAAATATAGAAAAGGAAATTATAGAAACAGTCCAATAAATGGCCAATTGGTGTAGTCATAAATACAAGCAATCAAACAACATCACTTTTTTAACATTAACAGCTCTGAGTCTTTTGGTCAATTTAAAACTAGAGATTTTACATTTTACAGCTACATCTAATTGCAAAACATTTGTGCACTTTTTTTTTTTTTTTAGCAAATACTGCAGATCTGCATCCATAGTCTAAAATAATTAGACAATTATTAACTCTTAAAGTCACATTTTGTATGTTGCAATGGAATGATCAGTTTTCTATTTGTTTCTATTAACAAATTAATTTTATAATTATACAGTTGCAATTTTTCATTTAAAAAGGGAGGTTTTAAGAAAGTGTACAGTTAAATGTCAATACTGCCAATACTATATTGTTTTTATTTTTTCTTGTGCCCTGACATGTTTGTACAATACCTCTCAGCAGCTCTTATTACATGATAAATAATCTAGGAACATAATCTTGACTTGTTATAGTTGCTATGTCTGGAAACATTATCATTCAAGGAAACAAAACCAAATATTTAATTAAAAATCACAGCAAACAAATGCTTAATTACGTCATATGCTCACTAGGCATTTGAACACACTGAAAAATGTGTCTGACTACTGTAACAAAATCTAATGACGAGAAGGAGGGTGTAAAAAACATTGAGGCAGATTCTCAAAGATCTTCCCTACTACTTTAGAAAGGAAAAATACTCCCAATAAAGTCAAACCATAAGTAAATAGCTCAGATATCTATGTAATATCTATTAATCCATATGTACAATTTGGAAAGCTTGCTATTTATGAAATTGCTCTACTGTAGAGTGTTGTGAAGAAAGCCAACACCAGTCTACAGTGGTTTAGTGAATATTTTATTATTATTATTATTTATTTCTTAGCAGACGCCCTTATCCAGGGCGTCTTACAATCGTAAGCAAATACATTTCAAGTGTTACAATACAAGCAATACAATAAGAGCAAGAAATACAATAACTTTTGTTCAAGTGTGACAAACCACAATTCAATAATACAGCAGATAATAGTGATAGTTACATCAGGATATGATTAAATAGTGATAGTTACATAAGGATATGATTAAATACAAAATACTACAGGTTAAACACTTGGCAGATTACAGTATTCTGAAGTACAGGATTAAATGCAGTAGGATAGGGGGCAGAAAAGAGCAAATAAAGCGCATTTAAGGAAGGGTGATAGTGTCCCAGGGGAAAAACAGAGGAGTTCTACAGGTGCTGTCTGAAGAGGTGAGTCTTAAGGAGGCGTTGGAATGTGGTCAGGGACTGGGCAGTCCTGACATCTGTAGGAAGGTCATTCCACCACTGCGGAGCAAGGGTGGAGAAGGAGCGGGCTCTGGAGGCAGGGGAGCGTAGCGGAGGTAGAGCCAGTCTTCTAGTGGAGGCGGAGCAGAGAGGTCGAGTGGGGGTGTAAGGAGAGATGAGGTTCTGGAGGTAGCTGGATGCAGTCTGGTCAAGGCATCTGTAGGCTCTATTCTACTCATGAAAACAGACTTTGAACTTTAAAGAACATGAGATAAAGCTCTGCAATAGGGCCCGCTGCCTGGTACCATTTTCCATATTTCGAGTAGATTTTTATCTCAGTTATAGTACCTGACAACAGTTCTGTGAGTTCTGAAATCTTACATTGGGAAATATGGGTGTACCACATGACGATGAGCGCTGGCAGATCAAAGAACAATTCACCCAAGGGAACGAACATCAATTGACGCTGGAAACGTAAGAAAAAGCAGTCTGTTAAGAAAAGTCTTTTTTCTCGTTCAGCACCCCCACTTTAAAAATTGTTCCAGTGCCACTGTAACTAATGTTACTGTTTTTTAAAAGCCGACATGTAATTCACATTACAAAACATGTTTAATTATTACAAAATTACTAAACCACATAAAGGAGAGGAAAATAAATAATAAAATACAGTAATAATTGTGATAATTCTGAGAAAATGATGCCAAACACATACAAAAATATATTACATACAGTGCCTATAGAAAGTCTACAGCCCCTTGAACTTTTTTCACATTTTGTTGTGTCAGTGCTTCAGAGTTTCATGCATTTAAATGAGGATTTTTTTCCACTTATCTACACACCATACTCCACACTGTTAAGGGGAAAAAAGTTTTTATTGAGAAAAGAATTATATATAAAAAATACAAAACTGAAAGATCATAATTGGATAAGTCTCCACCCCCCTGAGTTAATACTTGGTGGAAGCACCTTTGGCAGCAATTACAGCTGTGTGTCTGTTGGGATAGGTCTCTACCAACTTTGCACACCTAGATTTGGCAATATTTCACCATTCTTCTTTACAAAACTGTTCACGCTCTGTCAAGTTCCTTGGGGAGTGTTGATGGACAGCAATCTTCAGGTAATGCCACAAATTTTCGATTGGATTTAGGTTGGGGGTCGGGGCTCTGACTGGGCCACTCAAGGACATTTACCTTTTTGTTCCTTAGGCACTCCAGTGTAGCTTTGGCTGTGTGCTTTGGGTCGTTGTCATGCTAAAAGGTGAACTTCTGTCCCAGTTTCAGCTTTCCTGCAGAGGGCAGTAGGTTTTCCTCAAGGACTTCTCTGTACTTTGCTCCATTCATTGTCCCTTCTATCCTGACAAGTGTCCCAGTCCCTGCCGATGAGAAACATCCCCATAACATGATGCTGCCACCACCATGCTTCACAGTAGGGATAGTGTTCTTTGGGTGATGCGCTGTGTTGGGTTTGCGCCAAACATAATGCTTTGCATTTAGGCCATAAAGTTCAATTTTTGTTTCGTCAGACCACAAAACTTTTTGCCACATGGCTACAGAATCTCCTGAGTGGTTTTTTGCATACTTCAAACAGGATTCAAGGTGGGCTTTCTTGAGTAATGGCTTCCTTCTTGCCACCCTACCATACAGGCCAGATTTGTGGAGTGCTTGGCATATTGTTGTCACATGCACACTTTGACCGGTCTTGGTCATAAAAGCCTGTAGCTTTTTCAAAGTTGCCACTGGCCTCTTGGTAGCCTCTCTGATCAGTCTCCTTCTTGCTCGGTCATCCAGTTTGGAGGGACAGCCTGATCTAGGCAGGGTCTTGGTGGTGCCATACACCTTCCACTTCTTAGTAATCGTCTTGACTGTGCTCCAAGGGATATTCAAGTCCTTTGATATTTTTTTATACCCATCCCCTGATGTGTGCCTTTCAACAACTTTGTCCCAGAGTTCTTTTGAAAGCGCCTTGGTGCTCATGGTTGAGTCTTTGCTTTGAAATGCACTACCCAGCAGAGGGAATTTATAGGAACTGCTGAATTGATCCTGAAATCATGTGAATCACTACAATTTAACACAGGTGGAGGCCACTTATTTGGTGTGTGATTTTGAAGGCGATTGGTTACACCTGAGCTAATTTAGGATTGCTATTACAAGGGGGGTGGACACTTATCCAACCAAGCGATTTCAGTTTTTATTTTTAATTAATTTCCTACAAATTTCTAGAATATTTTTTTCACTTGGAAGTTGTGGGGTAGGATGTGTAGATAAATGATTTTTTTTTTTTTTTTAATGCATTTTAATTCCAAGCTATAAGGCAACAAAAGTTGAACATTTTGAAAGGGGGTGTAGACTTTCTATAGGCACTGTATATAAATCAACCAGTAAGACAAACCACAAGCAGGGTTCCACTTAAAAATATATTTCCTATCAATACAAATAGTTTATCATAAGGCATGATTTATAATGTACAGTAAGACTGCTATTTGCATATACAGTAGTTTCCACAGGTGTGCACCACACTTGCATGCACAATTGTAACTCTGATCTTGCCATATTAATACACACATCCATTTAAAAACTGGCCCGTGTTTTGTTCATATGGGAAGAACTACTATGCCTTACACATTTATAAAAACAATTGATTGAAGACATTTCTGTGATGGACTAAACTCGGTTAGCGTTTCGCACATGACAATGTGTCATTGGAGAATCCAGCAGTAAAAACTATAAAAGTAAACGTGTGTCAGGTGGTTTGCTAAGAAAAATATGCAAATTCACAAGATATAAACCCTTCTTTTAAGTCCCCTGTTCAAACTAGACCTCAGAATAGTAGATAGTGAAGAGACACAGTTTTGACAATAGTTTTGCTTTGACCCTTTGCTGCCCAGTGTCCAATATATTTGACATTGAGAAAACAGGCATTAAATAGTAAACAGTTAACAAAAAGGTTAACAGTACCTGTACTTATTACCTGTAACATAATATAACATGGCATTTAACTACAGAACTGGAATTCATTAAAAGGACATCATATTTACTGTAAAAACCTTTGTATAAGTCTATTTTCTAGGTATTTTTAGGGGGTCCTAAAAATGGTGGAGCGACTTATACACCGGTGTGACCTATAGACTTTTCCCTGAAACTGTTGTCTCAAAAAAAAAAGGGGGGGGGGGGGGGAGCCACGTATACACCAGTGCGACTTATACACCGGTTTTTACGGTAGTTGCTTGTGCCTCATATACTGTAATCTTTGTTTTACTTCAGGTAATTTAGTTCAAATTGAAGGCATCTTCTAAAACTCTTGTAAATGATGCGGTTGCTGAAGAATGCAAGATATTTAAGCTTTTATATGTTTCCTTCTATGCAGTGCATGATTTTGCATGGCTGCCTCTAAAAGTTTCTGCTTTGCCCCCATGAAAATTAAAAATGGCTTCATGGGTGACTAAAAACAGAACTCTTTTTTTCCCAAATTACTTAGCCACCGTCGGGTTTTTTGTTTGTACTTTCTTAGAATCAAAATCACATCAAGTCAACGCAAGTTAATAATTAAAGTTATTTCCTTAGAAAGATTGTTTTGTGTGCTGTTGTATTCCTTGTCAATACCCTAGCAACTTCTGAACGCTGCCGGTATTTCAGTGCTCTCCTGCCAACTCAGCACTGACTGACACAGCTACCTATTTAAGTAGATTAGCACAGCTTTGTCCTACATCAGGAATGTACAGCGATTGAGCTACTGACCAAGCCTGGAAAGCTATCGTTCAGCATAGATGTGTTGTGTGCCATCCGGAGTGAGACACCGTAGCCAGCTACTTAATCACAAGTAGAGTTCCACATCTGACATGCTGCTTTGACAGCATGACATCACAAATGTAACATGCATGCTTAAAGCAACTGTACCCACAAAGAGCAAGCTGGCACAATAGGGGTACAAAAAGTACAGCATTACTGTAGATTTATTGCCATGTTGCTCTGACTCTTTTTAGTTGCATCTCTCTAATTTGTTGAGTCAATGTTCACATCCTTGTAACTTTTCACACACTCACTTTTTTACTGCACCAAGGTCTTCATTAAAAGTCTCTGGAATCTTCTTGTACTGCCTTTAGCAAGAATACAGGCCTTTCCGTAACTTCTGTAGAAGCAATATAAAGACCCCCCCCCCCCCCCCCATATAATTGTATGGTTGGTTTGCATCTCTTTAATAAACATGAGACAATACCTGACTCCAAGCATAAACATCCCAGGGTCCGCATGTGTTTCAAGTGTACTACCCAGCAATAACGTCCAGTTACTTAAATGTATTTAACTTGGGAAATCGAAATGAAGCTTCTATGGAAAACACACACAAGAGAATAAAAATTATGGCATCTACGATAAATCGTGGCAAACAACACACTTATATAATCCTTCCACTGCATACATGTGAAGGAACAATCAAACTGATGGTTATAAATTGCAGGAGGAACCCAGGTAGTGGAGTCACAACTCTCCCTGAAGGGTTCACAGAAGGGGTGTTGCACAGATTGCTTCACCGGGAGGTACCCAGGGGTAACATGCTGCCTGTCAAGGGGGCTTCTGCTTGATTTCAAGCATGTCTAGCAGGAACAAGGGAGTATAATCTACTGAAATAAAAAACAGGCTGTGTAAAATGTTATTGTAAATAAGTTCAAATATTACATATTGTATCACTGTTTTTAAAACCCTTGTCAAAGTAAATATTTGCCACTTAATGAACCTCAAATGTAAAAAAAAAGTAGTACTCCATGAGAACAAGGGGGTAGTCTTTATTTTTAATAAAGGGAGCATTTGGGGCTTTCTGGCACCCACTGAGAAAAAAAGGCACTGGTTTAAGTGGATTGTTTCTATTTAAACTACAGCAGCTATGGAAATCCAACCAAAACCCTTTTGTCATTAAGCCAGAGCCTAATGAATGCTTTACATACACTGTAGTGAGAGCAAAGCTGGACAGCATATCACCATGGAATTCCATCCGCATTCTTTCTTAATGTTTCAAGGCTACAGTACCCAGCTGTCTGATTACAGGAAACCAGCATCAACTACAGACCAACATTCAGTCAGCTTACATTCTACCTACCAAATCACTAGGAATGCTGAACTGCAGACTAAGTTGTTGTTCTTCTCAGGCAATGCATGGGAGAAGTTATACTGTAGTTATGCATGTCTCTCTGATGCATTATAAGCACTTTGTTTTATAGTTACACACTTCTATTAAAAAATGCATTATTTTGGCCTCCCCAGTATCAGTTATTGACAGTACATTCCTCTTCATCCACATATCAATAAGCAGGACACAGTAGGCTACTAACTGTGCCTTCGCGCAAGTTCAAAGTCTGTACCACACTATGGAGTGCCCTACTATTCCAATCAATAATGCACTTAGAAATATGTTTGAAAATATTGTTTTCTTAAAACAAACTCCTCTTAAGTAAATAATACAGCTTTATTTTGTCCACTGTGTTATCATATTTAAAACCGAGTAAAATAACATGCTACATATTTGGTTAATAATTTGTTAGAGTACTATGCTGACACTGTTGCTGAATTCAAAATACAGGCTCATTGAATTTCACAACTATAATAAGCGTATCAGTGGAAAGTCATTTTTCCTGTTGCACAGATGTCCTCAAAGTCCTTCCCCAAACTCTGTCCAGATGCTGTGGAACCTGCCTGCCTTGACCCTTTGCATGTAGTGTTACAGAAGCCTGGCTAAAATGAATATTCATGAAAAATATGTCCCAGTCCTACATAATTATGTGAAACTGCATTTTATTTACAGCTAACTAACCCTGCTGTATAAAAATAGCATAGTGTCCTGTATAAAAACTAAGTAGCGTCTCCTTCTGCTTTCAACGTATGATCAGGCTCTAGCAAAACTCATATGGGCACACAACTTCACTGTGGTGGTTGGTGAGATATGTTGAGACGACTAATAAAGAAGATCTTTATACCAAAGTGCTATTTGCACCAAAAGTAAAATAAAATGGCTAATGTTACAAAACTAGTAACAATCTGAGTCCTTAAATGAGCTTTTGGAGTAGTTTGTTACTTGTTACAGTACTTTATAACATTCATTCTTTGATTTTACTTTCTCAAATGATTTGCAGCAAAGGTTATAAAGACAACAACTTGATTGTGCAAATAGTATTACTGTAGTCTTACATTTTGGCACTGGTACTGTAACTTAAAAGTTCAGCAACAATGAAGTCATTACAGGCAAGCTGGTTCTCTATTTTGGGGGATTTCTGAATCGTAAAATAGATAAACCCACGCTTTCAAGAACACCTGCCAGGGGATGCTTGCAGCCTTGCCTACTGACTTTCCAGCTGGTCACTCTCACCAGGATATTTACTCAAGGCTATCTCTCAGTTGATGCGAACAACATAGCAGCTGGGTTCTGGACAAATACAATCAGACCCAGAATTTGGAAGAGAATGTTGGTGTGAGGCTCTCTCTTTACAGAATATGAAATGTGTGCAGTTTTTTTTTTGTATGCTTATTACTTTACTGTAATAGCTAATAAGTACAGAAGACATGTACTTTCTGAGTGAGTGCCAAGTATGTTTACAAATAACAAGAATCTCTCTTTCTGTTCTGTCACACATTCCTGGATACTCATTTACATTTTCATTTTACTTACAGTAACATAATAGTGTTTGTTATCTGCTCGTAATTGATTACTTTGAAGCCCACCCAGATGAAGAAAGCAAGTAATTATGAAATACATTTTTCCCCACTACTTACTGTAGCGTAATTATCTGCTTTATTGCTGATGATGTACTTTTTTGTTTTTTGTTTTTTGTTACAGAATTAAAGTAAAAAAGACAGATAAAGTGTTGGTACAATAGTTAATCTCTACAGTGTTTTAATTTGAGTTTGGGATTTAGTGCATAATTTGTTAAGTCAGAGAAAGTGACTATAATTTTCTTTTTTGAAGTTATTTACATTATCAATAAAAATTAAGATCACATTTTACTTTCTTGCTGGATTACTTACCATAAGCCTAAATCACTATTACCTGCTGTATTATTGAATTGTGGTTTGTCAAACTTGTACTTTACTTGAACAAAAGTTATTGTATTTCTTGCTCTTATTGTATTACTTGTATTGTAACACTTGAAATGTTTTTGCTTACGATTGTAAGTTGCCCTGGATAAGGGCGTCTGCTAAGAAATAAATAATAATAAATGCTGGGTGAGGGTTATGTTTAATTTGGGGGGTAATTTATACATTTCAGTACTTTTTTTTTGACAGCTTGTATCATTAATTTCAATACAAAATCAACTTGTGTGTTAGAATTCGTTGGGTGAAATGTTCACGTTTAACTACCACCACGGTATCAAGCCACATTTTAAACTAAACTAGAATTAAAAAACACAACGACCTAGCTACGTTTGTAGATAGCCCATCTTTATACTGTACGACTGCCCCCCTTATTCAAACATAACTGTTTTAGTACATGAAACGTTTTTATGTCTGATACAGTATACCGGTTTACTATAAACCATCTACACGCAAATCTTTAAAAAAAAAAAAATACAAAACAAAAACAGTAAATGTACAGAAACCGGCAACTGATGGCTTCTTTCTTAACTCTAGAAGTCCCTGCCTCCCTGGTTCTGCTTTCTTATTACCTCTGTCATGGTACTTTGTGCTTTTTCTTGATATTGCCAAAAGCCGATAAGAAGCTCAGTTTAAATATTGCTTCGGCTATTTTAAACAAACGGCCGGTAAGCACTGCCTTTATGAAGCTTGTTTGGTTTAATTCAAAAGCATTTAAAAGCTACAACAACATGCTGCCAATATCTGCAACCGTGCGCTTCATCATATAAACGGTTAATTGATCAGGGTGGTTATGTGACGGTCGACTATGTGACGTTCCACTGTACAATTTTTTTTTTTTTTTTTTTTTAATTATAAAACTTAAAAATTGTTGTAACCAATGAAACCCGAATTTGAAAAAAAATGACATTATAAAAGGACAGAAATTACAAAAAACAAATCTGAAATCTGGGAAGAACTGCCTATAGACAGTTAAAGACGAGGAAGAGGGAAAATCTGCTCTAGAGAATATGGGTCTCCTAACAATTCTGATAACACACTGTAAGGCAATTCATTTTGAAGTTGCAGGTAGATTTAATGTACTGTACACATACAACTGCAAGTTAAAGCATGTCTCACTGAAGTAGTCCGACACTGGCTTTCATGGCTTATGTTTTCAGGAGATCTAACCCTATCCAGATGGAACAGGTTTCACCGAGGATGGACCAGGTCAAAACAGAAACTGTAGTATCAAAGGAATGAACAGTAGTTCAGAAACTTGGCACTTACACGTAGCACTTACCAAGAGTATCATATAAACTTAACCCTGCTGTCAGAATTTCTGTTGAGTAGGAAATGAGGTGAAGGTCACAACCTCGGAAGCAGGGGTCAAATGTTGCAGCCCACCAGTCAGCGGAAGTAACAAGGTAAAGAGTCCTCCTTTAACAATAACGTACCAGATGGCTGCTAATCTGAGTCCCAGTTGATGGAAAGGCCTCCAAATCTCTGAAGACTCTCATCCATGCCTTATACATGACTGGGGATATTTAAGTTACCCACCAACTGTCACATGTGGACCACACACCGTTTGATTCTTCCTTTGTTTACACTGCCACAAAATTCAAAAAGCCATAAATGTCAAAATAAAAGTTAAAAATGATGTTACTGTCCTGACACCCATAACCTTTCAATAACTTTCCTCTTTAAAGAAAAGAACAAACAGCGTTTGTTTATTATTTTCTTCAAATTATTGCGGTTGTCAAATCTGCAAAATTGACTATGGTTTATAGGCCGGTTCATGCTGCAAAAAATGTGTGTATGATATGAACAGCATCTCAATTAGTCCCATTACAAAAACAAATCGCTTCTGTTTATGTGCTATTCACTTCCACTTGTTTGATACCAATCCATTTTTGATAATGGAATACTGGACTTCACCCTTATTTTTTTTTTAATCAATCAATATTTATTTTATCTAGCACCTTTCATAGTGGACCACCATCACAAAGCGCTTTACAAGATAGTGAGGAACAATGCATAATACATTAAATACAGTGAAATACAGGGCATGGTACATTAAATACAAACAGTAGAAAACAATGCAAATACATTAAATACAGGCATAATACATTAAATAAAAGGCTAGGATGTGAATTCGTGTGTCAAGCAGAATCATACGAATAAGATGGAGTAAAAAACCTGAAATAGCAATTTAGACAACAGCTAATAACAGATATCAGGCTTTAAAGAGCATTGAAAGCAGGAGAGAACAAGTGGGTCTTGAGAGTTGATTTGAAGCGAGCGACTGTGGGAGCTACACACACTAAAGCTGAGAGAGAGTTCCAGAGAGTTGGGGCCATGAAGCTAAAAGAGTGCTCTCTGAATGTGGTGCACTTTTGCTTTGGTATAACAAGCAAGCTTGAGTCACAGGACCTCAGCTTGCATGCAGGGACATAGCGGTTCAGAAGGGCCTTATAGGCAAGCAGGAGAATTTTGAAAGTAATCCTGAACTTCACAGGTAGCCAGTGCAGTTGGGCAAGACAGGGGGTAATGTGATCATGTTTTTTATATCTGGTAATAAGATTTTTTTTTACAAAATGAGAGACCTTGAATTGTATTACTAGGTTGCATTAGCAGGTGTTTTACTCCTTTCAAAATATAAGAGGTAATTAAAGACTGGAATAAAGGCTTATATACCCCTAAAGTAAAAGGGCAAATAAAGATGTAATTTACAGAGCTGTGTATTAGGGGACTCTTCACCTCTAATTTTCCAACAAGTTGTTCTGCTTTCTCAATTAATGTCCTCAGTGAACTAGAATTTTAAAGACAATAATATTAACGTTAAACTGATGTCATTAAAATGACATGAATAATTCCATGACCTGGTGATATTTTTTGTGTGATACGTGGATAAAAAGAATATGGAAAGAATCAGAATAAATTAGCCCAGAATTGGCTGACCCGGTTTTGATTTCATAAGGAATCTTTTTACAAGATCTTTAAAATAAAACAAGAGTATGTGTTGTTAAGAAGGTTAGAGACAGTTGATATTAGAGATGTAACAATGTTTCAATATTTTAAATATTTAGATATGGGTCCCCTGTGGCACAATATAATGTGAAAGGCACATCTGGTAGAATGTTGTGTTGTTACAACATTGTGGCAGTGAAGTGGTTCATTTTTACTAGGCAATTAAACTTGACCAATAGAATCATAGAACATTACACAAAATATAAAGACACTGGGCCCTGTCCACAAAGCTTTAAGCAATGGACTTTTTAAAGAATGGCTGCCCAAATGATGGCTCTTGAGCCACATGGCTTATTGGGTACAATATCATTCTTTCGTAGTGTCTCCGTTAATGTTGTTAATGGGTTTGAATAACTGCAAGGATAATCTGTAGTCTCAGGTAGAAGTACAGTCAAAATGCAGCATAGTGGATGTTGTGTTTTAAACATCCAACATGTTTAATGAGCATGCAGCTACTAAAGATGTGTCTCAGTGTAGTTAGTCAGATTATTTGTATTTTGCCTTAGTGATCTGTTTTAGCCCTATAAGAATTATTTTGATTGGTTTTAATTTGATGAGTTTTTAAAAGTCTATTTTTATTAATATAATAAAGTTTTAAATATTTGAAAGGCTTACAATTGGTTTGTGTAACCCAACTCGGATTTCCAAAGTTGGATAGGTTGATTTAATTATTATTATTATTTTTTCTTCTTCTACACAACGAAGTACAAGTTAAACAGTTTGCTCGTCTCAAGATAAATACAGTGGCTTACAGAAACATATTCTTAATTAAGTTCCAATGGTCTAGGAAAGATTAATCAAACCTTATTTTATTTGACATGTCACACAGCTTAAATATAGTATTAATGCAGTTTTATATAACAGTGCAGATATGAAGTCAGTATCTCCAATGGTCTCAAAGATATGAGGTTCTGAGAGTGTGGTGATCACAGTTTTATAAAATCACTGTTTTCTTTTTTTCTTGCACAATACCCAAGATTAAACAATATGCAATGTGCCGAATGTGAATGCAGTACTGCAAAGCATAATATTAAAAGATATTCTTAAATCTAATTCATTTGATTGCAATTTTCAATTACAGTTGTTTGAACCAGCTCTTAAGAGTTACACTACACACTGATTTTCAACTTGTGCATAGATCCACTTTAGAGCATTGCTCCAAAATATTATTATTATTATTATTATTATTATTATTATTATTATTATTTTATTTTATTTTTTTAACTCTGAGCAACCACTGGCGCCTGTACTCCTACACATCTCATTATTACAATGCACCCATTGCAGAGGTCACATTTCCAACCAAAAACATAGTCAATTTAGCTCCATTATTTTACACCTAGTTCAGGGTGTACAATGAGGAGCAATCTATAAAACACATTGTTATCCATGTAAATCAGTTTGAACTGTCCACCAAGGTTTTCTATTAATTTCATAATCCATAAACTGCACTTTTAAAGGGCATGAATTGAACTTTACAATTTCTGAAATTAGTTGACACAGCATGTTTTGTTAAATTATGGAAAACTCTCTAACATTATTTAAAAATGGTTGACTTAGGTTACACTTTTATTAATACTAGTACATTTTTTAATTATAAAAAAAAATGTAAAAATATTCTCATACAAAATACTTATAACTGAGTCTGTATTATTATTATTATTATTATTATTATTATTATTATTATTATTATTATTATTATTATTATTAATAATAATAATAACATAGGAATTAATACATGAATAACTTATTGTTGCTCTGGAATAAAACAAGAGAAATTGAAAATTGTAATTGTTTTCACAAGAGCAAGTGAAGAGCATATTAATATACAAAACAATTGAGAAGAGCAAAGTCTTTGAAAGTCGGTGTGTTATTTAAACAAGAACAGAGGAAAATAAACAGAAGTTTTAAGAAAAGAAGATTGCTGTTGCTGTTGTTGATGTGCAATAAACCACTAAGCAAATTCAAGCTGATAAACATTTTATAAAGTGAGAGAGCATTGAAAATAAGGTTTATTTTCAATATTAAAACAAAATTGAAAATAATCATTGAAAATTAGGTTTGAAAATAAGGTTTATTTTCCACATTAAAACAAACTTTCTTTGTTCAATCAATAATGTATTGGCTAAAGTTCTGTTAGAATTTATATTTGGTTTTGCATAACATAATTATGTGAAAAACAAACAATTTAGTCCTAATTTTAATTTTTTTCAATGCTATTAAAGTTATTTTTACACAAACTCTTTTTATCATATAAAGTATGTGAAATAAGATTTAGTGATATGAGAAACTTATTTTATACTACTTATTAACTTCACTTAAAATAATTTAATATATAACTTAAATATTAAGGCAATGGGGTCATTTTACATTAATGTTAAGAAAGCCAGCTGCATAGCACATCTCTTCACCATATTCAATTGTTTTTAATGATTTCATAAATTATTATTATTATTATTATTATTATTTATTTCTTAGGGCGACTTACAATTGTTACAAGATATCACATTATACATTGTTTCACATTATACAGATATCACATTATTTTTACATACAATTACCCATTTATACAGTTGGGTTTTTACTGGAGCAATCTAGGTAAAGTACCTTGCTCAAGGGTACAACAGCAGTGTCCCCCACTGGGGACTGAACCCACAACCCTCCGGTCAGGAGTCCAGAGCCCTAACCACTACTCCACACTGCTGCCCTAAATTTAAATAAATGATAGCTATCTGTTTGACTTTTCCAGTTTGAACATGTATTTTAAAAAGTCTTGTTATATACACATTCACAATAAACGAAATGCTTTCTATCATATCGACTTTACATTTGCGCAAGCATCCCCACTTTTTTTTTTAAACCTAGCGTATATGAAGTTATACTACTCCCCAATATTTGAATATGTTGGGTGTATTAGGTCAGAGGTCAGTGCCATGGCCACCAACACATTTAGCACACAGTGCTTCCTGTCAGTGTTCCAGATACGATTTTGGGTCTGAGAGTAACTTACCCTCTAATTTTTCACTAAGAAAATAAAATGTATTTTCAGGGGGAAAAATTCAACATTACCTTAAAGTCATGGGGTCTGCATTAAAAAAGAGCCTTCATTTTAACTGTAATGTTACTTTGAACTACTGTACAACCACGCGTGGGTTCTACAAGGTTATTTATTGGCTCAGCGCATTTTTTTCGAGGTATCACGCTGACTACAAATTAATTACGTTACTTATAGTTTAACATTAAATTATTAAACTCAGTGAACATGTTAAAACTTCAATATAAAGCTGTACAGATAAATAAAATAAGGACATACATTAATATGTTATAAAACAGTTAGTTTAATATTACAGGCACCTTTTTTTAGCGGTTGCCTCTGATGATGGTTCCAGTTGGATTTGTAGCTGGACTGGGGTGTTTACGCTTCAACCTGTGTAGCTTCGAATTTTTCTTATTCTTATTGTGATTGGCTGCAAAGACAACAGGGCTAGCCAGAGATTGGATAATGTTTGTTGGGTTGGTTTTTCTTCTATACAGTTTCCTAGTAATGGAAGACATTGTATTCTGGGAGATGCAGTTGTTAGTGGATGTTTTGGTGGAGGTGGGAGGGGAGGCAGACAAGCTGTGCAGCAAAATTGCTATGTGCATTTTTACACATTAAATTTAGTGCGTATTTCTGATTTTAGAATGCGTAAAAACAGAAGGTACAGCTGCTTACTGTATATAAACCTGGAAGTATTAAGGCAGTACCTCACATGGTCTTTGTGGTACTAGTCTTTAGTGAAACATTCAACTAAAAAGTAACACATGATAGTTAGCTCAATATGAATGATATGCAAGGTCCAAATCTGTGCTGTAAATATTGGGAACATAACTTAGTAAGTCTTTATTCTCAACCACCTATTTTATGTGCTTAAAAATAACCAATGATGTACACTTGTATTGTTTTCCAATATGTAAACGCACTATAAGCATTCACTCATCGCAATCACAAACTCAACTCTGTAATCTGAATGTACACTCACACTGTAGTGTTCTTGTAGTGTTTTTATTTATTATTTGCATAGGACAAGATAGATGTGGCATTCTGTGAACAATATGTATCCTCAGAAACTCTCTGAATGTGTCGTACTGAAGATTACTGTAAGGTAAAATGTATTAAAAAACAACAATGAAGTCACTTACATGTACTTGACTTGTGTTCCAGAAACAGACTAAAGCACTTTCTGTTTTGAGGGGCTTCCAATGATTAGTCATGTTAATACAACTACCACCACCAAATTATTTTTTAATCACTGTGGCTGTTTACTGTATCAGCATAGAAATAACAAGCCAACTTCTGTAAATCATGGAATAGTCCTTTATAAAAGGTTACTGTAATAAAAGCATAGCAAAGTGCAAAAAAGCATAGTGAAATCACGGTGAAGCATAGGCACTGTAAAGCCCAGAGAGGTATGGTACAGCAGATTTAAAAACGTGGCAAATAATAGTAAACTATGGTACATGCATAGTAGAACAATGGGAAAAGCATGAGAAAACCTGCAAATTTATCATGGTAAACTTTATTGAGCTGGAATACTAAAATACAAGTATACTGCACACCCTGTATGTAATGCTTAACTGATGGGTTACATGCATTAATTCTACTAATTAGTAAAAATGTTATACTCTAACATTAATGGTAAAAAAAAAAAAAAAAAAATGTGCGGCTCCTTGGAACACGATTCTAGTAAAAGTTAGCACGCAGGAGAAGTTGTTAAAATATATGTTCATTTCTTAAACATACAGATGACATTCACATTCACATTATCCACTGGGCAGGATATCAGCACATGGGCTTGTGACGTATTCAATGGTCACTTAAGATCCCCAGCAAGGTGTGGAAGGCAAACCAATGAGAAATCCACAACATTTTACTTGTCTACAGCAAAAATGAAATTTATGAAATGTTAACAGGAATTATACAGTACAACATTTTATTTGGAGTTTGAAAGGCTTAAGAATCAATGAACAAAGAAATGGATGCCATAAGTATCTTTAATTAGATTAAAGCAATTGTGTCTGTTTAGTACTCTGTTTTTCAGGGAATTTCAAAGACAAAGACCATATTCAAATTACTGAACTTTTTTTTCATGATTGTTTCATTTTAGTAAAATGGCATCTAGATCTTTAAACTTACCCGAATCTTTATATCTTTATTAGATTTGGGGATTATTTGAGGGGCACTGTTGTTCCATGTTTTTTTTTTTTTTTTTTTAATATAGGTATTTTAATAATTAAGAAGAAAATACCTTGTCAATATTACAAAACTAAGATAAACAACTTGAGTAGGAGATGTATATTAAATCGTTGTTTGGTTCTAGTTTTCTTTCAAAATATATACATTAATTAACGACTGCAGTACTCTAAATGCTTTGTACTGTATATGCGCCTATACGCTTTCTGCAGTATAGTACTGGTAAACTTCTTTAGTCAATTACTCTTATATACATATATTCTATTAAGGGTGAACAGTTCTGCCTGTCACAGCACTATGTTCAAAGCGTTACACTTTCCTGATAATTATGATACATAATTGCACATGTCTCAAGCCTGTGGTTGGTACCATGTGCCCTGGGGTTACATATGTACTTTTACTAGATATACTCCTGCAGTTTTCCAAATAAAAAACACAGACAAAGAAACAGCCAGTAACCCCCCCCCCCCCACCCCCAAAAAAAAAGAATACAGCACACAGCCATCAAGATAACATCAATTGCCTCACATTCGTAGAAATCAGCTTAGAATGCAAATACTAAGAACAGGAAGCCTACAATACTGGTTTGGCCTGAATGTCATTTAAGGCCTTTGTTAGGAAAACTGGCGGTTGACGTCCTATTACGATTACAGTGTGGCTTCATCACAGCATAACTTGCCAGCAGCAGTTAAAAAAAAAAAAATAATAATAATAATAAATAAAAAAACCTGAAAAACGCAGCACAATGATGACAGAAGCACAACAAATACCTCTATCCATGCTTAAGGCTTGTGAATCTTATTTAAAAAGTTGTATTAATTTCCCACTCATTCGGAGGGAAGGGGCTTTCCTCTTGTATATGGCTACGATACAACACTGTAAATACATGATGTAAAAAACAAAACCACATGTCAACAAGCTTAATTCAACCCCCATACACAGTTTCTATCAAGAAGCTGGTGTGCAGGTGCCCTCCTTTCACAGGATCTCCATGTCAAATACAGTAGACATACTGTAGTTTTTGTGTGAAATGGGCAGTGGGGATGGAGACGCAGCAGTGTGGTAAGGAAACCTTCAGGATGCTTTATATTGTGGTGAGGAAACCTTGAGGATGTCTTATATTGAGGTGAGGAAACCTTGAGGATGCCTGATATTTCCCAAGTGGACAGTTGTATGACTGATACATTGAGCATAATATCAGGCGCTTGCCCCCATTGACTCCCATTGTATTCTGTGTTGTATTCACAGACCAGCTGTTCCCAAAGCTTACAGCAAATGTCCAGAGAGGTTATATGCTGCAAATGACATCATGTGAAAAAGGGTAATAGACATTTAATTTCACCCTATTATTTACAAATTCCAGGCTACAAGAAGCATAGGCAATGGAAGACACATCTACATACAGAAATAGGCTAAGCATTAAGGTATTGCATTTGTAACACTGTAAAAAAGTGTCTAGGCCAGGGGTCTCCAACCCTGGTCCTGGAGAGCTACTGAGTCTTCTGGTCTTCTTTTCAACCGAGCTCTCAGTTACTTAATTGCACCAATTATTGGCTTAATTAGTCAAGATTAACAGGTGTTCCAGACCTTTAGCCATTGATGATGTAAAGACACCCAGAAAACCTGCCAATTGGGGCTCTCCAGGACCAGGGTTGGAGATCCCTGGCTAGGTCATGAATCCACCTGTAGATTGCTGGTAGGCTTTCTGAAGTTTAGTTTCAAGCACCCCTGAAAATAATACAACACCAAAGGTTGTTTCAGCCAATCGGAGCACAACATCTCGTTTCCATCTGTAAAGACATCTCTTAAAATTTATGGATAGGGGCTCCCGAGTGGCGCATCCAGTAAAGGCGCTCCACGTGGAGTGCAGGATGCGCTCTATAGCCTGGACGTCGCGAGTTTGAGTCCAGGCTATTCCACAGCCGACCGTGGACGGGAGCTCCCAGGGGGCGGCGCACAATTGGCCGAGCGTCACCCGGGGGAAGGGTTAGGTCGGTCAGGGTGTCCTTGGCTCACCGTGCACTAGTGACCCCTGTAGTCTGGCCGGTCGCCTGCGGGCTTGCCTGTAGCTGCCCGAGAGCTACGTTGTCCTCCGACGCTGTAGCACTTGGGTGGCTGCATGGTGAGACCGCAGTGTGAAAAAAAAGCAGTCGGCTGACGGCACACACTTCGGAGGTCAGTGTGTGTTCATCTTCGCACTCCCGATTCAACGCAGGGGTGGTAGCGGTGAGCTGAGCTTAAAAAATAAGTGGCCATTCTAAATTGGGAGAAAATAATAAAAATAATTGGCAACAACTAAATTTATAAAAAAATATATATATATATGGATTCATATATTACAATATTTGGATCATCAAATATATAGCCCTATTGTGGGGACTGGAGACAAGAAGCGCACACTGCAGACTTATAAAAAGTATAAACTAACACATTATGAAGAAATAAAGAAAATTATTATTTGTTTTTTGAGGACAGTAGATCCCATATTTTATAGGCTGTGTGAGCCTTGAAAATGCCCACCAGCACCCACCCAGTTTGTATTTGTTTATGTTAGAACTCCTATACAGGATACATACATGTGCTGTCTGAATGTACCACACAGCCAATGATAATAGCTACTGTAAACTGCAAGTGCAGTTGGTCCAACAAAGGTACTTCAGGATTATACTGTTGCAGCTGGTAAAATGAAAGCAAACCTGCCATCTACAGGAGAGTACAGGTATTATGCATTTGATATAGATTTGCATTAACTTACGGGCAAGGTTTTGTTAAAACATGCACAAAATGTTCTAAAAGTATTGTACCTTGATCATCTGAAGAAAGTATTGTTGCTACTTTTCATATTAGTTTACTCATACTACTGTACAAACTTCAACAATGAAAACAAATCTAATGCAGAATGAATCTACCAGCAACCAGCTGCATATAGAAATGCCACAATAATATGATATATTGATCAACTGCGATATCAATAAGTTTATCTAGTATATTTAAAACAAAATGATGATGGTACAGTACTTAAATCTTTTTGGAAGTACTGGAAGCATTTTTGCTTTCAGTGAATTTTACTTTCATAGATGAATAGTTCAATTAAGGCTACTGTAAAAGACTAATAGTCTAGGGTTTATGATGTCAGGATTGTAGGGTGAAAATAAATGAGAATTCCCAGCACTATTCTTGGCAGGACCAGGTGCTGAATGCAAAAAGACAACGAATAAACAAACAAACAAAAAGATCAAAATTATATTTTTACAATTCTGTGTAAAATATCAAGATATGTTGGTTACTTATAATGTTTTCTCTCATGTTTATTGCATTAATAATGAATGATTGCTCAAAACATCAATAGCTAACCTATTCGATTTTGAGTGTGGCATAAACTCTGACACAGCACGCACCTTAAAATGTCTAAAACCACTTTTCCCTGTCCAAATAGAAACAGCATAACTACAATGAGTGGAATTAATAACAATACATGACAGTAGATTAGCAGAAATAATTCTGGGTTAAAATGAAGAAATAAGTTATTGTCTCGGATATCTTTCTCGTGTTGTTTTGTAATTTCCATTGTGAGGCATTTGGATTGCAGTTTTGGTAGTGCTTTTGAAATCTTAATTAGAAATGAAAAAACACTTCCTTCTTCACATTTTGCTGCACACTGTTCGTGTTACAGCATGCAGACGAACTCAGTCTAACTAAGTGGACACTGTCTGCCTTACACAAAATAATGTTTTAAAATGTGTTCTCTGTTTGGTAGTTGTGAATTCATACATTTGAAAATTGTTTCTTATTTAGTCCCTATCGTCTATCACTTTTACACAGAATCTATATTTTATTCAGAGGGGAAGTCCTGGGAGTATTGTTCTTGCGTATCTAAAAATGGTAATCTAAAAAGGTACAAGTATAATTGTCAGAGATGCAAAACTCACTTTGAATAGCAGAAGGAAAACATGCTGTCATCACAAAATGTGCATTCTGTAGTCAGTGTAAGTAATAACTGAATACGCTGAATGAGAGAATTGCAACTAAAGAGACAGTGATGGTATTTCTACAACCCATTGAGGACACTGAGGTCAGCTTTACCCTACAGTGCCGTGAAAAAGTATTTGACCCGTCTGATTTTCTGCATTTTTGCATATTTGTGACACTGAATGTTATCAGATCTTCAACCAAAACCGAATATTAGATAAAAGGGACCCTGAGTGAACAAATAACACAAAAATTTGATACATATTTAATTTACTTATTAAAGAAAGCTATGCAACACCCAATGCCCCTGTGTGAAAAAGTAATCACCCCCTTAGACTCAATAACTGGTTACGCCACCTTTAGCAGCAATAACTGCAACCAAACGCTTCCTGTAGTTATTGATTAGTCTCTCACAGCGCCGTGGAGGAATTTTGGCCCACTCCTCCATGCAGAACTACTTCAACTCAGTGACATTTGTGGGTTGTTGAGCATGAACAAAGGGCAGCAGTGTGGAGTAGTGGTTAGGGCTCTGGACTCTTGACTGGAGGGTTGTGGGTTCAGTCCCCAGTGGGGGACACTGCTGTTGTACCCTTGAGCAAGGTACTTTACCTAGATTGCTCCAGTAAAAACCCAACTGTATAAATGGGTAATTGTATGTAAAATAATGTGATATCTGTATAATGTGAAATAATGTATAATGTGATATCTTGTAACAATTGTAAGTCGCCCTGGATAAGGGCGTCTGCTAAGAAATAAATAATAATAATAATAATGAACTGCTCGTTTCAGGTCCTGCCACAACATCTCAATGGGGTTAGGTCTGGGCTTTGATAAGGCCATTCCAAAACTTTAAATTTCTTGTTCTTCAACCATTCTGATGTAGGCTTGCTTGTGTGTTTTGGATCATTGTCTTGCTGCATGACCCAGCTGCGCTTCAGCTTCAGCTCACGGACAGATGGCCTGATTCTCCTGTAGAATTCTCTGATACAGAGCAGAATTCATGGTTCCTTCAATGACGGCAAAAAGTTCCACTTTTGACTCATCTGTCCATAGAACATTGTTCCAGAACTCTTAAGAGGTGAGCAATGGTTTCCGCCTTGCTACTCTGCCATGAATCTCATTTTTGCCCAGTGTCTTTCTGATGGTGGAGTCATGAACACTGACCTTAGCCGAGGCGAGAGAGGCCTACAGATCCCTGGATGTTGTTCTAGGGTACTTTGTGACATCCTGGACGATTTTACGCCTTGCTCTTGGAGAGATTTTAGCAGGACGGCCACTCCTGGGAAGATTCACTACTGTCCCAAACTTTCTCCATTTGGATAATGTGGCTCTAACTGGTGGAGCCCCAGAGCCTTAGAAATGGCTTTGTAACCCTTTCCAGACTGATAGGCATCAAAACTTTTTTTTCCGGAGGTCTTCAGGAATTTCTTTTGTTCGTGGCATGATGTGCCTCTATAACCTGTGTGCTGACAACTTCACTCTGATGGTAAGGGACAAAGTTAGTCAGATTTATATTGGGCAGGGCTGGCCCAAATCAGGCCTGGTTGTTAACCAAAGTACTCAAACAGCTGACCCTAATTGTCCCTTTAATTGGGTTGAGTTAACTAGTGGGGGCAATAACTTTTTCATACCTGAAGTTTGCATGTTTGATTACCTTGCACACCAAACAAATGAAAAGCACCAAACTTTGGTGTCATTTTTTTCTCTCAGACTCCCTTTATATACTACTACAACCTACAAAAAATTCTGACCAAATACAATGTGAAAAATGTGCAAAAATGCAGAAAATCAGACAGGGGGCAAATACTTTTTCAAGGCACTGTACATCACTAGCACAGAACTGTTCTCAAACAAACATGTGAGGTCCTGATTTTGCTACTCAACCCTACTGTATAGATCAGGGGTAGGAAATGCTAGTGTCGGAGCTCCATTCCACTCCAGGTTTAATATGTACTGTATAATTCAATGATTAAGCACCTTAGGACCAGGTTTAATTGGTTCTCTTTAATAATTAAGGTACATAAACCTGGACTGGAAGGGTGAAGGTTGCCTACCCCTCATTAATCCGTGTGGGGAGAAGTTGGGCAGCCACAGAAGTAAACCTGATAAACTCAATTTGCAAAACGGTTCTAGGTCCCTGTAATAATAATGGAGTTCAAAAACAAGAAGATGAATGTTTAGAGGTATTGTATGATGGTGTCTCTAAAACTGCTGGCTAAAGACCTTCATTCATTTAGATTGTGACATTTTGGGAACTAGTTTTTAAGCAGCTTCCCTTATTAAAGTCTGTATTTTCATTGGGGCATAATCTCAGTCCTATTTTTCTTTTTTTTTATGTTCCGATTACTTTGGCATCTATTTTTTGTTGTTGTTGTTGAGAACATTTAGAAGACCTATAAAGAGTTCATAAGAGAAAAAAATAGACTGTATTGGCTTTTAAGTTGTGGAAAAAGGCAAAAGGTACCCCCCCCCAACACACACACCTGTATTCAAATCAGCATGTGGTGGATAACCAAAACGCAACCGAAAATGTAGACAGTGAAACAAGACCCTCTAATAATTCTCTCAAGTAGGAATTATAATGAGTTTGTTGACAGCCATGATAAGCCAAGCTCTGTTGCTCTACAAAACATAAAAAAACAAGGTTATATGCAGGTATACTGCACAATAATTTACTGTATGCTTAAAAAAAAAGGTTAGACGTTGGCAACATGGCTTTAACAATAGCAATCACTATGGGCTTTAATACTGGCATCCCCCATACAATTATTAACCAATAGAGGTGCAACATGTTGTATATTTTTAGCAGGATGTTGCTTCTGTTAAACTTCAACTTAGCCAGGGGATCAATAACTTTGTGACTTCAAGATACAACTGTTCCGCAGTTCTCTCTCTTGTTGTTAAACTTCCTATTGTGTGTTTAACATTATAAAAAAAAATGAGCTTTTATGTGTATTGTACTCTTACCAGAATGGCGAGTGCACTATACAGTTACAGAGCACCCCAAGAGTGTAGCAAAGCCCGAGAGATGAAAATTATTTCTCTTTGCCAGTTCAGCTGTTCTTTTACAATCTCAGACTGGTTCCCTCTTGTTACTTGGTTTAAACAATGCACTTTCCAGTGACCCATATACCATGAATGAGTCAAACTGAGGGACTGTCCCCCTCTTAAAGTGGAAACAGTTGTACCTCTGCTCTATGTGGTTACAGAATAGTAAAGACCAGTAAATGGATCCAGGAGACTGCTGTATTCAATGGTACTAACGGCAGCTTCATTCATCAGCTGATGAAAGCTGTGATTATAAGAACATAAGAACATAAGAAAGTTTGGTTTCATATGGTTGTTAGTAGCTTATTGATCCCAGAATCTCATCAAGCAGCTTCTTGAAGGATTCCAGGGTGTCAGCTTCAACAACATTTCTGGGGAATTGGTTCCACTCCCACAATTCTCTGTGTAAAAAAGTGCCTCCTATTTTCTGTTCCGAATGCCCCTTTATCTAATCTCCATTTGTGGCCACTGGTCGACATTGTCAATACCTTTTAGAATTTTGAATGCTTGAATCAGACTGCAGCGTAGTCTTCTTTGTTCAAGACTGAATAGATTCAATTCTTTTAGCCTGTCAGCATACGACATGCCTTTTAAACCCGGGGTAATTCTGTTTGCTCTTCTTTGCACTCTTTCTAGAGCAGCAATATCCTTTTTGTAGCGAGGTGACCAGAACTGAACACAATATTTTAGATGAGGTATTACTAATGAAATGTAAAGTTTTAACATTACTTTCCTTGATTTAAATTCAACACTTTTCATTATATATTGTTGGCCTTTTTATAGCTTTCCCATAAACTCCTAAATCATTTTCATAGATTCCGTCTTCAATTTCAGTATCTCCCATATGGTATTTAAAGTGGACATTTTTATTGCCAGCATGCAGTACTTTACACTTTTATCTATTAACACTAGAAGCCCTGTGGCAGTCATTTTGGCGTTTTTTGTATTTTAAAATGGCTGCGCGTTCATGTAGCTTTCTGTCCATATGTATTAAATATTCTCACCAAGCATGAAATGCGGGAGTGCAGAAATTAAGGAGAAATATTACATTATACCTACAAGCCCCAGGAGCAGTCACATTGATGGCCACACAGGAAACAACTGTATTGTGATTATACAGAACGGTATTCTACTTTATTATTTTTATTTACTAGTCCGCAATATGCTTAGCTTTAATTAGATTAGTCTCTGTTCTCTGCCTGAGTGAATGACTATTGTTTTTCAATTGCCTTTTCAAAGGCTGGAGCCTGCTTGCCAGCTGTGCTGTTTTGGTCAGTAAATAAGTATCAGGACTAGTGAAAATAAATACCAGAGACCGTGGAGTTTTACAACGCAACAAAATATGGAGTTGATGTTTGGATCAGATGGCACGGAAGTATTCCGTGAAAGCTGGCTCCCAACGGTGGCCTTTTCAGGTGTTTTACAATGTATTGGACCTAGCAGCCATCAACTACGGGGTACGTTACAAAGAATGCACAGAGAAGAATTTGCCAAGGAGAGAATATATTTTACAGTTAGCACAGGAACTTTGCAAAAAGTATTTGAAACAGAGGGAGACTGCCAACCGTGTACCCACAGCTGAAGCTGGCAACCCCGCTGAGAGCCGCCAGTGCCAGGTTGGCAAGTGAAATAAAAATAAAACTTCGGGCAGCTGTGCCGTGCAGAAAGGTGGCGTGGAGAAGCACATTATCTGTATTGATTGTGAACAGCCTTAGACTCAAGGTAAAGGAATACCATTTTGTCGAAAAAAAAAAAAAATGTATAACTTCTTGTGCTGTGCGCTTCTGTAAAATGTTTTCTTCTAAGTTTATTTATCTACGTTGTTCAGTTGCTTTTGTGCATCTGATAATAAACTGATTGCTTTATAAATATGTATGTTGTAAACTGATGTCTGTTCAGATGTTTATTTATATTTCCTAGTATGGATTTCTAAAATAAATGTGTGTGTGTGTGTGTGTGTGTATGTATGTATGTATGTATACATATATTTACAGAGTTTTGAATACAGCTGTGTGGCGGAGTGTCCCGCCCCTATGTATTATTATTTGTATTTTTGTTTGCGGCGCGGGTAAAAGCGCCGCATCTTTTATTATATTTAAAAACCCCGTGAGGATGCATGGCTGATCAGCTACTGATTATTTAACTAGCTGACAGTCATGCATCCTTACCAAAAGCGTGCAGACTCTGGCCGAGGGATAATAAGATAACTAACAACTAGTTAATCCCTCGACCAGAGTATATAAACCTGCAGCTCTCTGCACTCGAGGTGGAGTGTTGAGGAGAGTACGGGAGAGTGGAGAGAGAAAGAGCGCGAGGAGAATAAGACAATTAACAATTGCTAAAACGTGCTGGATTAGCCAGCACGACACTTACTTGTTTGTTTGTTTATTAGTTTGGCCCTTGTGCCTTTTTGTTTTGTGTTTTGTTTAAATATTTTGTTTGTTAATAAATACGCTGAGTGCTACTGCACTCAGCTTCACCCGCCCATCCATTGTTTTGGTTTCTACTTCCTGGTCCGTGACGTCACCACTGCGAGCCAGACTGTCACAAGCTGTCAGAAAGACTGCTGCGGGGCTTCTAGGTATGAGTATATCTCTGGTCCTTCTAGTGTTAAATGTCATTTGCCATGTGTCTGCCCAGTTCTGAATGCAGTCTAGATCATTTTGAATGGACTTTGCTGCTGCAACTGTGTTTGCCACTCCACCTATTTTTGTGTTGTTTGCAAATTTAACAAGTTTGCTTACTATACCAGAAACTAAGTCATTAATGTGGTACTCCACTGGCTACCTCGCTCCATTTTGAGGTTTCTCCTCTAATCAGTACTTTCTGTTTTCTACATGTTAATCACTCCCTAATCCATGTGCATGCATTTCCTTGAATCCCTACTGTGTTTAGTTATACTATTAGCATCAAAAGCCCTCGGCAGGCAGGAAATGGTTAACACGTGCCTGCTTAGCACGGCCGTTCTGTAAATATCTTCGAGTTTCGACACCACCAAAAAACCACTTTCAAAGCATCTACAATGAATGACTTTTGAAGCATCGTACAGAGACAGGCTCTGGCAGATCTTGACTGTTAAGCATCTTCACACAGCTGTCATTTCAACTGGGCCTCTCGTTTTTCATGCAGCAGTTTCCTAAGGGGGAAACGGTTAAGCAACCAAGGCCAGGTCGTACAGCTGTATGAACAGGGGGGGGGGGGGGGTGGGTCTCGCACTTCAAATGGCCTCAAAGTGATAATGCAACATTGATCTAACTCTTGAATGTTGGATATATTATATTATTGCAAAATAACTGAACAGAGAAGTAACAGAGCTGTGCAATGACAAATAAAAAAAAAGTGAATTTATAATAGCATGGATTATGTAACAGGAAACACTGCCTCCAACTGCTGAAGTGAGGTTGAATATTGGACATGTTACCATTATAATACTAATAACTCAGTAGGGTTTATTAAGACGTATAACCCTTTGTAAAATGCACACACATTTCACAAAAAAAAACAGCATTTTGCACTGAAAGAGATGCAAGAAGCTACTGCGATCTTGTGGTGTGCCATACCCAGAAACAATTCCTAGAAAATACCTCATAAAACAAGCCTCGGTTCCTATGCAACATTTAATCTGCCCCTATTCAGCTGAGACT